>NC_056599.1:47388296-47416550 GCF_018340385.1 Cyprinus carpio | reverse complement strand
AAGACAAATTCCATGACTTTACTTTTTTATGTAGAAAATGCATATTGATTTAAGAATATTTTGACTGGAAAAGTTTCTGGAAAACCTCCAAGGTGTATTTTATGTTCTTGGGGTTTTGCAGGTCCAAGCCATACATCAATCCCATAAGATAGCAGCAGGCTCTGCTAAGAAAAGATAGTTTGTGGTTATGACCTTGGTTCACTAAGTTTGTTTGGGTACATTGGTGGATTGACTCTTATTTTTTGTATGAGTGTAATTATCCTTGTTTTTCTTTTGCTGGTATATTTTTGAGCACTTGGTGGATCGACAACATCCTGAAGACACAAATATAAAAAATAAGAGGTTAGAGCTAATATTCAGCCTGTATGTTACAAGACAAGGACAGAGAGATTATGGTTCATATCACCTGGAGAAGCAGATCATCCTAAAGGTGTTACAAATCATGACTAAAAAGTTAAATCTTGAGGAGATCACGTGACCCTTTGGCAGTAATGCACACATAGTCCTTTGCTCTAATCACTTTGTCAAAAATTGTATATATCCTGTCAGTAAATTTTGAACCACCCTTTACCTAGCCCACTATGAGTACCCCAGGTGGCATCTTGGTGGTCTGTTGATTTTTCTTCACTCATTTGTTCTCTCTCTCTCTCTCTCTCTCTCTCTCTCTCTCTTTCTCTCAGGGTTGAGTCTGGTGGTGGGGTTGGTGCTGTATATCTCCAGTATCAATGATGAAGTAATGAACAGGCCGCCGCGGGAGCCAGAGCAGTTCTTCATCTACCGCTATGGCTGGTCCTTTGCATTTGCTGCCAGCTCCTTCCTGCTCAAGAGGTCAGAGGATGAAAATTAAGTCCAAAATATCAGTGACTTTTTTGGTGGTCATTTTTTGTAGCCCTTGAATGGCCAAGATTTAGTCATATTTCTTGTGAAAGCTTCAGTGACTTGAATGTATCCATTCTTCCAGGCCAGAGGGGCTTAACAAATGATGGTGCTGTAATAATGTCACTTGATGCTGCTGAAGCAGATGCTTTTAACATGACCCTGCTGTAGGGAAACAGGTCAATTTAGCTCAAAGAAATCATTTAAGATTTTAAAGGGAATTTGGACAGAATCACTGTTTTATGGCTGATCACTGAAACAGCCAGCGATTCGTTGAACAAGCCCATATAACATCAACTCTGCATGAATATTAATATCCAAAGTATAGCGAAAACACTATTAACTAGCACAGTAACAAGATCGGCAGTTTTTAAGACATTAACTTGTAAGCACAAAACACAGATAACTTCTCTTTTCAATATGAAATAAGGCTTTATTAGATAAAATCTAAGACATACACTAATCTAACCACATAAGCACACACACTCACACATTCACACAAGTTGCAGGCAGATAGAGAGTTATGAAAAAATGAGTTAAGAGAATGAAAATGTGAAATCCAAAGTTTACAGCAATACGTGAAATTGCATAGACATTAACAACCATCAATCACTTAATTAACCCTCGCACTGAGTTCCTCAATGAGGTTAAACTTTATATTAAATGCACCAGTTCAGCTCAGAGTCTGGAGGTACGTTACTTGTGTTGCCTGTGTAAAGGGGTTCCCTTGGTTGTTTCTCGAGGTTGCTGATTGGCTGGAAGTTCAGTAGTCGTTGAAGTGACGTCTTGGGAAGTCTGTGGTTGGGCGATGGCTGACGATGTGGAGTTGTGGTCTGGTTGAAGTTTCAGACGGGCACGCGAGGTCAGACTCGGAAACACGGCGTTACAAAACTTGTCTCAGAACATGAAACTCTCAAACGGAGAAGAAAAGAAACTAATGTAAAAGAATAGAAGTAAAGTTTGACGAGACTAGGTGCCGTTTCTTCTCATCATGAGAAGTAGCAGCGGGCTTGCAGTCCGAAGCACCCTGGAACAGCGCTCAAAGAACACAAAAAAGCATGGCTACAAGCCATGACCAAAAAGTTAAAGAGCTAAATGGCAAAAGGCAGGCATGACTAAAAGCAAAAGCTAGAAGCAAAGAGCAAAAGCTAAGAGCTAAAACTAAAAGCAAAATTTGATGGTATCTTGAGTATTTAAACCGGGCTGTCGGACACCCCCCAAATGGTGTCTTAACCAATTAGATATTGTCTTTGCTCAGGGTGTCATAAATCAAATGTTATCTTATCAATCATGTGGCCCGAATTTTCCTGCTCTTGCAGGGAATAATTCTGGACATGATTCCTATAACAAGAATATGATACATTTGACAAATAATTGATTGTCAGAAACGTTTCAAGCAAGAAGATTCGAACACACACATACTAAACATGAATATGAACCCTTAAAGGGGGGCTACAATGGTGTTTCATGTATTCAGAGTTGTTCACAGTGTTAAAGAGATGGATTCTCATGCTAAACGTGGCCAAAGTTCTAAAAAATAATTTGGACGAATGACGGAGAATTTCTGTGCCGAAAATCTTACTTCCGGTTTGGTACAAGTTTCGGCTGTTTTTTTTTTATTGTGGATCTAATGACGTAGACGATGGTGGAACTCCTTATATGAGCATTTCTCTCTGAAAAGCATGCCCACGCACACCAGAGGAGAGCGAGACTGCGCTCATCAATGTGCTTCATCTGGAAATCCTCGGCAGTGCTGCATAGGATTTGGTCGAGAATGTCTCCAAATAAGTGTGTTTTTGGATGTGAGGGAAAGTTTACAGTGTTCAGCTTCCCAAAGAACCCAGCCTTACATGAACAGTGGATGCAGTTTGTTTTTCCAGGGCAGCAACAGAGTGTAGCAAGTGTGTTTGTGTGTTCTTGTCATTTCAGTGACAAATGTTTTATAATCAAGGCCTAGGTCGACGCTGGATTTGCACATGGTTTGCTATTAAAACATGGAGTGGTCCCAGTGATAAAAGACCCCATTCATGTAAGCACAACTGCATCAGATTTCTGTCTTTTGTTGGAAATCAGCACATAAGTGAATATATGTTAATGGAAACAACACAAAACATCAGTATTATAGCTCCGCCCACGGCGCGCCTCCAGGAGCTTGGCTTTTTCCAGAGAGAATTGGAAAGCTGTATTTTTCTTTTATAAATATGATAAAACTAAAGACTTTTTGAGTTTTTTTGTTCTTTTTGTTCCCCCCTCCCCCTGCCCCAGCTGGACTGCATTCATATTATTTTATATGGGTCCGATCCGTGGTTCGCTTGCATCATCAAGCCAGCAGTTGTTTACCCCGTTGCTTAGTAATGAAAGCACAGGAGAAGGCAGCAAATGCATCAGATTGTTCTTTGCACTTTTATCTTTTTAAATTTTGAACCGTTCATTTTGTTTACAAGGCTTTGGTACATAACTGCACTTACGTCTGTCTTATGAATTTACTGCAACAGCTCTAAAGAACGCTGAAAGTGAACAGAAATGTGATGTTATACTGTTTTCTTTTTGGAGCGTGTGTGTCGCTCTTGTGAGAAGTGTGTGTGAAAAAAAAAAAAAAACACACATTTTGATCAAATAATACGACCGTACCGGAGTTCACATGAACCGTACCCCAGACCACCGTTTTTAAGCAGACTCGGGTATGGTTCGTGGGTGCACACCCGAGTTCAGAAGACCTCATCCAAACGAACCGAACTCTGACGTTAATTGAACCTGGGTGCGCACCAAAAGTGCTAGTGTGAAAGCACCCTTAAAGGAATTTCAGTCTGGTTCTTTTCTTATAGGTGGGGTGAAGTCAATACAAAAAACTTGTGATCATGATTACTATTATGGGTTTACGTGTGATGGTCATAGCGGTGCATCTCTTTCATCAATCAATCTTGATTACTTGCCCCAAAATTTGACAATCTCCTCCCCGAATGGGAATTGTCAATAATTGTTCTAAAGGTGTTAGTGTTGAAAGTTGTTCAAGCTGCTAGTTAGTGGACTTGCTTCCGACTTGTGGCGCTAGGATTTGATTTACAACATCCTGTCTTGAGCCTTTCTGTGGAATTTGGCTCCTCATGTTTCAACCATGCTCCCGATTGAATCTTTAATTTGTCTGGTTCGCTCTGAAACCCTACATTTACAGATTTAATAAAAACTACCTAAAACACTGAAAAATAGCATTTAAACATGAAATATAATGTTTAAAATCCTTCAGAAATCATTTTTATTTTGCATTTTTGTGTTCCTTTACTATGGAGGACTAAACCTGCAGAAATTAAAAATAAATAAATAAATAGATAGATAGATAAATTTAATAAAAGGAAAATAAATAAATAAATGATGTAATAAAAATAGTTAATTTGTAATAAAATTTTATCCTGAATTTATATTTTAAATTACTTTTTTCCTTTATGTATTATTTTCTGTATTTATTTTACATTTATTTTTATTCTTTTTAAGTTTTATTTACTTATACTTTCATTCAATTTTATATTTATTTAATTTATTTTTTTATATGTATTTATTTATTCCCAGGTGTATTTATTTCCAGATTAATTTATTTATTTATTAATTTATTTATTTTTACTTTTCTGTGTGCAACATGGAAATGAGGGAGGCGGTCCTTGTGGAGCGCCGGTAAATCATTGGTTGAGAGCTCACGCAGAAGCCTCAGATTAAACTAATAATAGAGATCAGTGTTTGTGAGTGGTTTGTGAGTGGTATGTTCCAGATGGGGTGATCTGGTGTGTTTTAATATATTCCTATTTATTATGTTGAATTATTTAATAGCGACTGAATTCAGTTACTTATCCTCATAGTTACATCATTTAGCCTGGAACCATCAATATCGTCAAAGGTCTAAGTTGATGACGCCTCTAGACACACTCGGTGGAGGTTTCTACGGCGTGTTCATTTTGTAATCACAAAAAAAAAAATCTCTTCCCTCCCAAAGCATTTTGAGCATAAATTTATTGTAAACCAGTTATACCTTAAGGTCTCTACGGTCTAACTCAGGCTAACATGCTTTTTGGCTTGATGTTAGAACGTTCGGTATTTTGCAAATTCAGGGACCATCTCTAAAGTTAAATACGACTTAGTATACACTATTCTAATTCCAATAGCATTTTAAGAAAATAGTTTATAGTCCCAAAACCAACTGTAAAGTGTTCATCTACGAGTCAGGTATATTCAGTAATATTTACATATGATTTGAGTTTATTTATAAACTCTAAAAACTCTAACGCATATACCAATGTCGTATGTAACCTTAAGCTGCCTTTCCACTGTCTCCGACGAACGACAAGCGTTAGACCGGTAGTCATTCATTTCCAATGGAAAGTAATGTGGGAGCTGCGTGGAGTTCCGATCATATGCGTATATGGAAATTTCGGATCCGATTTGAGCTTCGGATATGTTCAAATATTTGAACTTCTGCGGCTAGACAATATGCGACCGCCCGACCGGATGTGATGTATTTTAATCAAAACTATCGGCGCAAAGTCAGAATTACCAATGTTTTGTTCACTTTAACATTATTCCTTAAACACTGTTTCTGTGAAATGGTGATTTTAGAATAATTATGGCAGAAATAATTATTTTAGAATTATTAAATCATTATTTACATTGATTAGCCCCATAAAACCTACTGTTTTATTTTGGAGGGGTCATTTGATTTGTGACGATGCATTCATACATTAATTATATTCCTTAAAATTATTAATTTTATCATGGTGAATATGCCGAGGTAACAGTTGCTGCATGACCAGTTTGAAAGTTCTGCGCGACTGCCGCTAGAGGGAGAAATGTGACAGTCATGTCCAAATGTTATGTGCAGCGGAAAGGTAGCTTTAGAGATGGTTCCTAAACTTGCGAATATTAAACATCTAGCGCAAAACCCACTTTATGCCAGCTGGTCACGTTTCCAAATAAAATAAATACATACATATAATAGATAATGAATAAATACATTTAAAAATTTATAAATGAAATATAAAAATGAAAGAAAGTATAAGTAAATAAAAGTTAAAAAGAATAAAACTAAATGTAAAATAAATACATAAAGGAAAAAATTCATTTAAAATATTAATTCAGGATTACATTTAATTACAAATAAACTATTTTTGTTTTTATCACATCATTTATTTATTTATTTATTTTCCTTATATTAGATTTATTTATCTATATATTTATTTATTTATTTTTAATTTCTGCAGGTTCCTCCATACTTTATATCTCATATGTGCTTTAAATACATTTATTTCAAAATAAATCTATAATATTTTAGATAAAATACAGTAGTGTCCCCAGGTTTTCACTCAGTCCTGGTACCCTTCCTCAACACATTCTACCCTCTGAAAAACACACATTTTGAACATGATTTTACTACATCTGGATCTTCTGAAGGCAAATGAAATGACCGAAAAGCATGTTGTCTCATTTTATTTTTACTATATATTTAATGATATTGTGATGATGACTTGGGAGTGTCATTATTAATATACTTTCCTGTTACCTTTAATCATTTTTCTTAGATGTTACTTATTTGTTTTAAAAATACAAATCATTGGTAAATCACTACAATTAGCTGAGTATCCTCTTAATTATAGCTACATGGAGTGACATGCTAATATTATATGTATTTGCTAATTTTATCCTAAAAATCTCAATACTGTTACATTCAGCTAATATTTCTGTATACTCGTATACTCGTATCATATAATCATATATAGAAACTGAGTAATAGTAACAGGACATTTATTAATGTAAATGTTAGGCTATATCCATATTAATCTTGATAAACTTGAAAATGCATCTTTTTCTTTACATTTTGGCCTTCTATCCACACTGACACAATGTTTTTCCCCAGAGAAAACTTATGGTTCTACAATCCAAACAACACAATCAACACACATTCAATAAGATGTTTCTTAATCAGCATTCAGTATTTGTTTTAGTTTTCAAATTTGGTTTTTAAATAAAAAAAAAGGTCCTTACCAGTGAGACTGAGAAAAAAAAAGAATGCTATATAAATAAATTATTCCAAAATGTTAAAATCATGTTGGTGCGAATAAAACAAAGATGCAGTGTTTCATTCGTCCAATTAAAAAAAAATAAAAAATTAGGGTAATGATTCACATCTATATTTTTTTTTACTTGAGCCAATGAAAAATAAATAACTATTGTCTCAAGTTAAAAAAATATAGATGTGATTCATTACCCTAAAATGTTTTAATTGGATGAATGAAACACTTTTTTTCAGTGTGCTACAGCAGGTGATTTTTAAATCAAATTTTGTTGATGTAATTTTAAGTTAAAATAAAAATAATCATCCTATACAGAACTGACATTTACTTCTGGCTTCTCAAACATGTATTCAAGTCCTACTTTACAAAAAATATATTATTTTAGTCCTTTTCGTTTCTCATTCAACACGCGAGAAGTTGAGCTGAACATCCCTTCACTGTCTCCGCTTGTGCAGGGCGCGGGCAGGTACAGTACAATTGAAGATCTTGATGAAGTTGTTTATTGCAGCATAGCAGTGACGAAGTACATTGGGTTCAACGGAGTCGGAATGAACCCTGAACATCCTAAGCTCAAATCTATTATATACTTACAGTGTACTACTTAATGTAAATTAAGTTGCTCCTGTTGTAACAGTACGAGTTAGTGCTTTAAACGGGCCGGGCAGGGCTAATAGCCTCGGACCTGTAGCACCGAGGCCAAAATCACGCTGCGTTTCAACCCTCGGGCCAGAAGCTCCGCTGCCCTTCACTAAAACCTGCCTCTCAGGAACAACGTCACGCAACCCCATCATTTCACCAACAAAGAGAAGTTATGTGAAAGTGAAAGTGAAAGTGACGTGACATACAGCCAAGTATGGTGACCCATACTCGGAATTCGTGCTCTGCTTTTAACCCATCCACAGTGCACACACACAGCAGTGAACACACACACACTGTGAACACACACCCGGAGCAGTGGGCAGCCATTTATGCTGCGGCGCCCGGGGAGCAGTTGGGGGTTCAGTGCCTTGCTCAAGGGCACCTCAGTCGTACAATTCCTGCCGGCCCGAGACTCAAACTCACAACCCTTGGATTGCAAGTCCGACTCTCTAACCATTAGGCCACGACTTCCCCTTATCAGAAAACTAATAAGAAATAAGTCACTGGAACTAGCACGATCACAAAACAAACATGATAAAAGCATTTGTTTGCATGCTTTGTTAAAGATTTCAATCCAAAAGCATCAATGTTTTACAATAATAAGTGATACATTGATCATAATGAATTAATTTATCAGGACTGAAAATTAGTCACACAGAAATAAAGTATGAACATAGCCTACCTGCTTAGTCAAGTCTGTCTCTGTTTATTTGTAGTCACCGTATATACAGGTGCATCTCAATAAATTAGAATGTCATGGAAAAGTTAATTTCAGTAATTCAACTCAAATTGTGAAACTTGTGTATTAAATTCACACACAGACTAAAGTAGTTTAAGTCTTTGGTTCTTTTAATTGTGATGATTTTGGCTCACATGTAACAAAAACATATCAGCAAATTAGAATATGGTGACATGCCAATCAGCTAATCAACTCAAAACACCTGCAAAGGTTTCCTGAGCCTTCAAATGGTCTCTCTCAGTTTGGTTTCACTAGGCTACACAATCATGGGGAAGACTGCTGATCTGACAGTTGTCCAGAAGACAATCAATGACATCCTTCACAAGGAGGGTAAGCCACAAACATTCATTGCCAAAGAAGCTGGCTGTTCACAGAGTGCTGTATCCAAGCATGTTAACAGAAAGTTGAGTGGAAGAAAAAAGAGTGGAAGAAAAAGATGCACAACCAACCGAGAGAACCGCAGCCTTATGAGGATTGTCAAGCAAAATCCTGTTCAAGAATTTGAGTGAACTTCACAAGAATGAACCTGAGGCTGGGGTCGAGGCATCAAGAGCCACCACACACAGACTTGTCAAGGAATTTGGCTACAGTTGTCGTATTCCTCTTGTTAAGCCACTCCTGAACCACAGACCTGGGCTAAGGAGAAGAAGAACTGGACTGTTTGCCCAGTGGTCCAAAGTCCTCTTTTCAATGATGAGATCAAGTTTTGTATTTCATTTGGAACCAAGGTCCCAGATAGGGCTGCCACCTTCAGAGAGGCAAAATAAGGGACCCCCCCCCCCCATCCCCCCCCCAAAAATAAAAAATCATGCTCAAGCATTCTTATTCTTCAAACTTCAAACAGAACATATTAATATTGTTATTTTAAATTTGATTATTTATACTTATTAATTATTATTAGTCTTTTTTTTTACAGTTCTGCAGCTGCTAGCTGGATGGGATAATTTTTTTATTATTATTATTCATTTGCTCAAATTAGGGCTACATTTATTTGTACCATTTATATCTAAATACTAAATAGTAATTTGTAAAAAATGTATATGACATTTTGTATATATTTTATGATTAATATAAATGATTAATTAATAAATAGGGTCTAAGATTAATTAGAATCTATTAATTTATCTGTCTAATAATGTCTAAAAATATAATAATTATGTCTACCATGGCTCTGATAATGAATGGAATATTATATTAAAGACATTCCCCAATTTTAATAAAACATAGGCCTATACCTTGAAGCACAGATGTGGTCTGTCACTTTAAATGTATGGTTCACCCAAAAATAAAAATTATATAAATCACAATTACCCAGGCTGTTCTAAACCTGCTTAAAGTTCTTTCTTCTGGTTGAACACAAAAGAAGATACTTTGAAGAATGTGGGTAACCAAACCAGCTTCTGGTCCTCAGTAACTTCACCGGAAAAAATAAATAAAAATAAAATAAAATACTAACAAGGTCCTTGGGGACCAGAAAACTCTTTGGTTTACCACACCAGTCTTCAAAGTATCCTTCTTTTATGTTTCAACAGAAGAAAGAAATTATTAAGGTTTGGAACAACTTGTGGGTGTGTAAACGATCACAAAATTTTCATTTTTGGGTGAACTATCCCTTTAAGTCAGACAGTCCATGTGAGCAACTGAAATGCTTTCTCTGCACACTGCAACACGTTCATCATTAGTTACAGGATAGACCACACTGATAACTTTCCTATTCATCCCTACGTCTGAGAGTCTTTGTGTTCAAAGGGCGGATGTGAGTGAGCTCTATATGTTTTAAACCGCGCTGGTTTAGGTGAGTGAAAGGACTTTTTAAACGGCGCGCGTTCTGGAGACTCTGTCTCCATGAAAACAAAGATATGCCCAAATGGAATCACGCGCGCAAATGAGCTTCTCTAATACCTCGTATGAAAATTGATTTAATTATAACTGCTATTAGTATTATAAACACTGCAATATACTTTTTTGTTTATTCAACTATATGTTGGCATTTGTAAAATACGGGACAAATCGCGTCCCGTATTGATTTGATACGGGACGCCTTCTTTTTACATTTAAATACGGGACGATTCCATATTTTAAGGGACGGGTGGCAACCCTAGTCCCAGAGTCTTGAGGAAGGGTGGAGAACGCTCATAGCCCAAGTTGCTTGAAGTCCAGTGTTTAAGTTTCCACAGTCTGTGAATGATTTGGGGTGCAATGTCATCTGCTGGTGTTGGTCCATACAAAAAGTGTGTTTTTTTGAAAACCAAAGGCACTGCAAACCCATTTACCAAACATTTTGGAGCAAATTTCATGCTTCCTTCTGCTGACCAGCTTTTTGAAGATTGCTGATTTCATTTTCCAGCGGATTTGGCACCTGCCCACTCTGCCAAAAGCACCAACAAGTTGGTTAAATGACCATGGTGTTGGTGTGCTTGACTGGCCAGCAAACTCACCAACCTGAACCCCAGAGAGAATCAATGGGGTATTTGTCAAGAGGAAAATGAGAAACAAGAGACCAAAAAATGCAGATGAGCTGAAGGCCACTGTCAAAGAAACCTGGGCTTTCATTCCACCTCAGCAGTGCTACAAACTGATCACCTCCATGCCACGCCAAATTGAGGTAGTAATTAAAGCAAAAGGAGCCCCTACCAAGTATTGAGTACATGTACAGTAAATGAACATACTTTCCAGAAGGCCAACAATTCACTAAAAATGTTTTCATTAGTCTTATGGAGTATTCTAATTTGTTGAAACTGGTGGGTTTTTGTTAAATGTGAGGCAAAATAATCACAATTAAAAGAACCAAAGACTTAAACTACTTCAGTCTGTGTGCATGATGATTTAATACACAACTTTCACAATTTGAGTTGAATTACCGACAATATATGAACTTTTTCCATGACAATTCGAATTTATTGAAATGCATTCACCTGTACATCACATTGCGAAAGAATCAGAAAGAACTATCATTTCTAAATTTTTATAAAAGCTCCCGAACAAAAAAAAACATTTTATGACATACGCAGAGCTAAACTCTTGAGTATGGAATTTTGAATGTTTTAATATGTTTATTAATTTTTTTATATTTTTACAATTGTGATAGAGAAAAAGAAGCTGACGTCTGATTTCTTCAAAGAGCGGTTGCATCTTACACATGTTTACATAGCGTGCCTAGGCTTTCGTATTGTGCTTATAAATATTTCTCCCTCATATGGTGACATGATCCACATCGGATCAAGTTATTTCTAACGAGTTCACTCGTGCTGTCTGGAAGTCGGAATTGAGGTTTCAAGCTCAACTTATTTGTAAAAGTTCTGGTGTTCTATAGCTGTTCACTTTATGAAATGAATCCGTGGCACCACCACGCTCCAGATGCAGAGGAACTCCACCTTCGTTCATAACCACTCTCTCTCAGCCCCCAGCTGGCCCGCTTTGGGCCAAAGGTTTTCATTGGGCCAAAAAACCCAGGCTGTTTGCTCCCAGAGGCCAGAGGAAGCACCGTACGAGGCAACTATCGAAGAGCCCCAGAGAGTGACAGTGGAAACGTTGAGTGGCCCGACTAGCATGCCCACTTTTTGCCCCGACGTGGAAACATGGCTGGTTGTTAGAGATGGTTCTCTGTGTCCCACACCAGTTCCAGTTCTTACAATTGGTCACCATTTGCTCGGGATGTGATTTATCCCAAATGGTCTAGAACAAACTGTTGACTTTCTTCTTCTCTATAATAATTAAGCCATTTTTGTGAAACGAGGCATGATCAAAGACATATTGAGGAGTAGAATCTTGTCGGGGCAGACTAAGATTCTTACAACTCGCAATATCAACAATTTTAATTATTTTTATAATTTTTTTTTTGATAAATAAAGAAAAACAAACTAGGGTGCCGTGTCTTCATTCTCAGTCTTTGCTAAATAATCTTACTGGAAATGAATCACGTAATAAGGAATGCAAATAACGAGAATATCTAAAGGAAAGCTTGAAGTGTCTATTTTTTAAAAGAAGTTAAGTCCTTGTCGAAAACAAATATTTAACAAATGAGCTCAAAGTGAAGATGAACATAACTAATCATAAGGGGTATATTAATTAATTACATTCATCTTCAGGAATTACTTGTACATTACATAAGCATTAATAGTACATAAAATTGAATGTTGTTCGTCCCCCCTTGGGGGCATTCTTCCAGTGTTAATACCCTTTTATTGACTCTAAGTAAAATTAATTTCTCTGGCCACTAAAATATTTTACTACTAATACAGTGCTCCCAGAGCATGTACAAAACCAGAACGTTAAGTGACCACTCGTCCCTGTGAGGCAGCAAACACAGACAACCAAGTGTGAATACATAGGGAATGGTTTATTTAACTACTCTACAGGGGAACATACAACATCTGACTAGACACAAACATACACACATTCAACATAGATGCCAACGCAAGGAAGGCATGGACAGATAGAGAGAGAGCGCACTGCAGGGAGAGAGAGAGCACACTAAGAGAGCGAGAGAGAGAGCGCACTGCAGAGAGAAGAGAGAGCGGCACTGCAGAGTGATAGAGAGCAAGCGAGCGCTCCACCGCGCAAGATGAGTGGAGAGTCCATGGCCCAGTATTTACTCATAAACTAAATCACAAGGCGCTGTTAAGAACCATCAATGAATCTCATCACCTTAATGAAAAAGGGTCAAAGCCTAGAAGCGCATCTAAATAGTTAAGCAAGCGGTTACTTGCATTGGTTCTGTGAGTTGCGTGAGTAAAGTGTCCCCCAGTGCATGTTAATGCTTTTTTTTTAGATTCCTGTTTGAATCCTGTTAGAGTGAAACCTTCGTCATTTCATCCATGGGTTTGACTGCTCCGAAGTGAATCAACAAAGTTTTCTGAAAACTGCCAGAAAAGATCGGACTCCGTCCCCCGGAGGGGAGTCTCGGGTTTCCAGGTGATGGGTGTCTCCTGGGAACCGCAAGTTAAGAGAATCCACTTACTTTTTGGATGTGAAGAGGTTTTTATCTGGTTGTTCGCCGGTCACACCCACCCCTTTTGGTTGGATTGACCAGTAACAAGGCATACAGTTTCAGCGGGAAATGTGTTTCTTTGTCCCACCCAGTGACACCTTCATTTGTCATATTTAATGAAATGGGCGTGATTAACTTTGTTTGCTGGTAACCCCAAACTAATGGTAACAAATAGTATGGATGCAATTTAGGATCACATAGTGTAACATAATTGTTTGAGGAATAAAAGCACGATCATTTTGATACCAAGGAGAAAACATGTAAAAGATCTTAACGCAAGATACACTCGTATACCTGAAAAATATAAGCATAAAATGTGAGAAAGTCTAACTAATACAAATAAAGAATTGTAACTAGGCTACTACAATAGTGAAACATACAAGTCAAGTCAACTCAAGTCACCTTTATTTATATAGCGCTTTAACCAAAAAAAGAGTTTGTCAACAGCAACTGAGACAACATTTAACTAGGAAAACATTGTGTCAATAATGCAAAATGACATTTAAAGGCAGTGCCATCAGTTGAATTCAGTGATGTCCTTTGAATTAATTTGAAAGCACATGCTGTTACTGTAACCCACCCTGTTAAAATCCACTTTGTGGTCATTTAATCGTCCCCCAGGTCCAATTGGGAAACTTCTTGGAGGAGTTGGACGTGCTGGCTAGCAAACTATCGCTGAAGATGGTACTCCTCTGGTACTTGCTTTGGTGACTTCAACATCCACCTACGATAAACCCCCACCTTAGATAAACCTAGATAAATCTACTACCCTACAGCGCACTCAACAAATCGGGCAACCAACTGGACCTCAATCTACAAGGCGCTGTTGCTCATTGGACAACCTTTAGTTCCTCTCCACTGCACACCTCAGAGCCACTTCCTCATTACTGCTAATCTAGCACTCTACTCCTGAAGCGGCACACGCTTCCAACGCGGGTCACCTTTCCTCGAGAACCCTACGCTCACGTCTCTCCATCTCGCCTATCCTCGTGGTTGCAATCCTCACTTCCGCTCCTTCACATCTCGCGCGTTTTCAGGCTCTGGACAACGAACATTGGTAGCGGACACTTTTTGTTCCACTCTGACCTCTATGCTTGGACCAACTTTTGGCCCACGGGTCGTCTTAGACCAGCACGCACCACCCCATCTGCCCCCTGGCTGTCCGACCTGTACTCCGTGAACATCGCTCTAAACTCGGGTGCAGAGAGGCAATGGCTTAAAATCAAGAAACTCTACCGACCCCTCAGTGTGTATCAGTCTCTCCTCTCTTCCTTCTCTGCAAACGGTCTTCACTGCTAAAACATATATTACCATGACAAGATTAACAACTGTTTGTGACGCTCGGACACTCTTCAAAACCTTCTCTTCTCGTTCTTAATTAATTCCGCCTCCACCTCCTCCCTCCATCGACTCTTACAGCTGACGACTTTACGCGTTTTCTTCACAAATAAGACACAGAACCATCAGTGACCAATTCTCCACACCGCAGACTGAGGATAACTTCACAACGACTAATGCTCACTCTCGTTCTCGTCCTTCTCTCCACTCTCAGAGACGGACAGTTCCAAACTTATCCTTTCCACGTCATCCCTACTACTTGGCGGGGGGTAACTTGCCACACTGATCCGATCCCCACTCACCTCCTTCAGCATTTCTTCTTCAGTCATAACCTTCATTTTACCTCACATTATCAACTCCTCTCGTTCACTCTGGAACATTTCCCTCATGGCAATTTAAGCAGGCTCCGGAGGTTAAGCCCACTTGCACCTGACAGAAACCATCGCTCTAGAATCCAGCACTGTGCTAGAAAACTAACAGTGGACCGGTATCACCTTCGTTCTCCCATTCATTGCACCGGGAAGGAGAATAGAAGATCGTACACATCGAACGAGCTGTGTTCAATCCATCCTCTCATGTTGTGGCACTAGGTGGCGGTCAGAGACACACTATGGGCGGGGACACAAAAGGCACAACAAACTGGACTGAAACAAAACAAACATCCCAATCTCGCTTCAAAAGTGGCCACGTCAACTGAGACTGTACCTGGCGGCTTCGGTTTACTGACAAGCCTGCTGCGACTGGCAAGAGCAGCTTCATCATCCCCCTAAATTCCTCATTTTTGCTGACCGGTCCTGCTGCGTTTGACAACGTTAATACCCAGATTCGCCTGTCCACACCAGAAAAGGAGGGGATCTCTGGAACACTCGCACTGCCAGTGGCTTATCTCCCTACCTTTTCGGATAGATCCGTCAGGGTGTCTTGGAGGGGTGAATTGCCTAAGGCACAAACACCTTGCTACTACTTGGGTTCCTCAGGGCTCAGTACTTGGACCGCTTCTCTTCTCCATGCTAATGACGTCATTAGGATCTGTCATTCAGAAGCATGGCTTTTCCTATCCCTGCTACGCTGATGACACTCAAACTCTCTTCTCATTCCAACCAGGAATGACCCGACGTAGTTTGCTCCGCATTTCAGCCTGTCTGAGTGCATTTCTAGTCTGGATGATGACCTCGCCTTCAGCTCACCTACCCACACACTAGAATGAAACTGCTGGTGGTTCCAGCTAACCCATCGTTTCAATCACAACTTCTCTATACAGCTGGGTTCGTCAACCATAACTCCTTCCGGACAGCCAGAAACCTAGGAGTTGTGATGGATCATCAGTTAAGCTTCACGACCATTTCTACAACACCCGGCCTGTAGATTTTTGCTCCTTACTCTTCACCATTCGGAAGAGTTAGCCCTTCCGGTCAAGCAATCCCCCCCTTCTTGTCCAAGCCTCCGTTCTCTACCAGCACTGGCTATTGCAATGCTCTCCTGCGGGCCTTCCTGCATTTACAATCACTAGCCTCGACACTGATCCCCAATGCCAGCATGTTGAGGTTGTCCTTCAATGCAGCGAAAACAGTCCCATGTTACTCCTCTCTCATCAGGTTCAACATCTGTCCTTAACTCATAGCCCCTTCAAATCAAATTCTAAGGTATGATCTTTTCGCCTGCACTTAAACGACCACTGGACGGCGCCAACTTCCTAAACTCACTAGTTCAATCATAGTGCAAAAAAAAACAAGCAGTTTGCGTCTGCAAGTGAACGACGCCTTGTGTTTTTTCCTCGCCAAAGAGGTTCAAATCAGTCCTTTACTCATTTTCAAAAAACATCTAAAGCTCATCTTTTCGCCTGCACTTAACCAACAATACAAGTAACTTACCTTTTTTTCTTTTTTCTTTTCTAGTCATATTCCACATTAAAAAACAAAAAAAAAAAAAACCTGGCTACTTGTTCTGTCCTAGATAACTGAGACTTGTCCATCTAGCACTTGTATACCGTTTTTTGTTTTCCTCCCCCTCGTTGATCTTGATTGTTGCTACTGTTCTCATTTGAAGTCGCATAGGATAAAAGCGTCTGACTAAATTATTAAATGTAAATGTAATGTAAATGTGTAAGCTATAAATTTGCAATCAAGTCCAATGTTAATCACGGTAAATGAATAGTGTCCCCAGTTTAAGTTCAAGCCAGACGGCGACAGTCGAAGGAACCAAAACTCATCGGTTTTTCCTGACAGAATGGATCCCGGTGGTCGTCTTGAGACAAGGTCTTTACAGGCCCATCTGTCGGGGGGCGCTAGTTTTCCTGGGTCTCGCGCTGCCTTTCACGAAACCAGCAGTTCAATTCCTAGGTGCTGATCGCACAATAGATTGTTGCAGAAGAATCTCTGTTTTTCCTGTGTCTTGTCCCGGTGGTCGTCTGAGACAAGGTCTTTACAGGGATCTGACTGGGGCGCTAGTTTTCCTGGGTCTCCGCTGTCTTTCAGGGCTGTAGAGGTCCTTTTCTAGGTGCTGATCCACCATCTGGGGCTGGATACGTCTGTATCCGGGTGACTGCATGCCCTCTGACTTGGATACCAGACTGGATCTGGTGGCTACGGTGACCTCGGAATAGAGGAAACAGACTAATATTAGCATATGATGCCAGTCTTCTAATGATGTACAAGTACATTGCGTGTTATGGGGAATTGTTGCCTGGTTCCGTTTTACCTAATTAATGCAGCCTGTAAAAAATCCTTTAAACGGATTCTTGGATATTAGAAGTGTATTAATTGTGTGCTAGGTGTAAGCCAGTTAAAAGAGATGGGTCTTTAATCGTAGATTTAAACTGCAAGGGTGTGTCTGCCTCCTAACAATGTTAGGGTAAGGTAGGTTATTCCAGAGTTTGGGCGCTAAATTGAAAAGGATCTGCCGCCTCCGTGCAGTTGACTTTGATATTCTCAGGGTATTATCAAAATTGCCAGAGTTTTTGAGAACGGAGCGGACGTGGAGGACTATATATGTAACAAGAGCTAAGTTCAAATACTGAGGTGCTAAAACCATTCAGGGCGTTATAAGTAATAAGCAAGATTTTAAAATCTATACGATGTTTAATAGGGAGCCAGTGCAGTGTTGAGACTGGGACCGGGCTAATATGATCAATACTTCCTGGTTCCTGAAAGTTAAGAACTCTAGCTGCTGCATTTGGACTAACTGGAGTTTTTGTTTTACTAAGGCGTGTGGAACAACCACCGCAATAAAGGGCATTTACAATAGATCTAAACCTTGAGGTCATAAGCGCATTGAGGAACATTTCTGCATTTGACATTTGAGATCCATAGGCTGTAATTTAGATATAATTTTGAGATGGACAAATGCAGTTTTACAAATGCTAGAAACAATGGCTATCTAAGGAGGTTTACATCGGAAATGTTCCGTTTCCTGTGATGATGAAGAAGGTGACAGAGCCCAGCCATCAAGTCTATAGACAGCGTTCTAGGTTATTACATCAAATGCTTTTAGGCCCTATAATTAACATTACTGTTCTCCAGAATTTTTCGGTTCGAAACTAGGCATCATCCAGTTATTATTTCAAATATGCATTCCATGTTTTGTTTAGCCAGGCGCAAAGTGAAATAGAGCTGAGTAATCCATCAGCAGAACAGTGAAAGCTAACGCCGTGTTTTCCTGATGATCTTATTTCCAAGGGTAACATGGAAAGTGTGAAGTAATGGCCCTAGTACTGAGGCCTTGAGGTTACTCCATACTGGCACTGTGATCGATTAATGATACCTCTTCATTTCACTGCTAACGAATTGATGGGCGGTATATAGTATGCATTTAAACCATCTAATGCACTTCCATTAATGCCACAAAGTGGTTGGTCAATGCAAAAGAATGTGTTGTCAATACTGTCGAACGCATCACTAAGATCAATAGCACTAATAAGAATACAACCACGATCGATGATAAAGCAGTTCAGTTGTAACTCTAAGGGAGCAGTCAGCTCTCAGTACTATGAAATATGGTCTAAATCCTGACTGGAAAAATCCTCACAGATGCCCATTTTTCTCTAAGAAGGAATATATTGTGAGGATACTACCTTTTCTAGTATCTTTGACAGAAAAGAGGAGATTCGCGATTGGTCTATAAGTAACTACAAACAATACATGCATATTCTAGATACATTTGTTAAGCTGATTAATTATAGTCTAAATGAATAAAGTGTGTGTGTGTGTGTTGTGTTTTTTGAGAATGTGAGTTGGCTGGTCAGCCAGGCCCATTTGGTGTCTGGCATCAAGGGCTATCTAGTTATCTCGGAATGTGATTGAAGTTGGATGGGGAGACCCGAGAGTTGGTCTGCTCAGTATCTTCCAGATAATGGGGGTAAACTTTGCCATTAAGCATTCATAAAAATGTATACCATGGGCCAGTATTCTGTAATTTATAATGCAAATGTCACAATGCTAAAGGAATCCCTACAACTAAAGCCCAAAGCCCACCCTTGAATTAACCTCAGCAAATGAAAGAAGCGATGCGATATTGCTTAAATCCAGTGGAGAATCTCATTCCGATTAGTCATTTATTTTTACTTAAAGGGGTAATATAATGGCCTCATTTTCCACAAGTTGATATGATTCTTTGGGGTCTTAATGAAAAGTCTCTACCATTAGAAATTTTAAAACAAACTAACATTGTTAGTGTAAAAACGTCTCCAGGTAACGAACTTAACCATGGTTCCTTGAGTAAGGAGCAGAGACGGACACTTGTCCTCTAGGGGCGAGGCTATGGGTGAACGACCTCCTTGGTGCATGACCCGTGTCTGAAGCATACATTGAAAAAAGCACCAAACAAGTTGGCCGGCTAACAACCTCTTGACGTCTACTACCGGTGGCGACTATGAAAATAAAAGCGCCAGGAGAATACGTCATTCACTTCCTTTTAATTATAGGACCTAAAATATGGAGATAAATTGATGCCAAAACCATTGAAAATGGACAGACTAAAAGTCACAAATAGATATTACAACTTGTAAACACAAAACACAATCTACAAATAGATAAAAAATATGCAAACAAAGTCCTCATGATCCGCAAATGTAAACAAAGATCTACAAATAGATACAAAGTCCTCAAACAAACTCTTTTACAGTGATCCACAAATAAAAAGCATGATCTGGCAAAAAGATTACAAATCCACAAATAAACATCCTGATACACAAATAGAAATCAGTGACTTGTACTTGAAAACCAGAATTTGAATGAATGTAAAGTGACTTGTTTGCAGGTGAAGATAATGTTTCTGGTTTGTAGATTGTGTCACATTTGTTTTCTGGTAGAATTCTGACACTATTGTTTTGCTGTTGTGACAAAAATAATGCCATAATCACTGAAAATGAAAGAGACTATGAGTCAAAAATGCATATTACAATTTGTAAACACAAAACTAGATCTACAAAATAAATTTAAAATCTGCAAATGTAAAACACAATCTGTAAATAGATTCCAAATCTGCAAACAAACTCCCCTCATGATCACTTAAATGTAAAACAAGATCTAATAGATAAAAAATAAAATTAGATTACAGACTCTTCATGATTCACAAATACAAATCAGTGACTTGTACTTGACAACCAGAATTTGAATGAATGCAAAGTGATTGGTCTGCGCATGAGGGTCTTAATTTTTTTTTTGATTGTTTTGTTTTTTTTTTTTTAATTTTTTTTGGAGCTGTTTTTTTGTTTTTTTTTTTTTATTAAAAAAAAAAATATATAGATGTGCTCTTCATAATTTGCAAACAAACACGGTCTAACTTGTATTTTCAAACCCACTGAAAAAGACATTCTTACACATTCTGTGCAAAGCTCAGAATGCAAGTGTTGAATACTTGTTTGCAGATCACAGGGCATTCACAGATCCCTTTGCACACGTCTACAGATCTTTTTGGCACTATCTTTCCGCAGAGTGTGTGTCTACGATCCACACGTGTAGTCAGCCAATCAGGGGTATTGCTTTCAATTTGATGTCACGACCCCTCAATAAGCCCTTTTCAAAATAAGAGCCGACACTTGATGATGGGTGGCTGGGCTCACTGCCATTTACCGTTGCCGGTGTCACAGCGCTGACAGGTGGACAGAGCCTGGGCAGCGCTGGGAAAGGACGGACCGGCCGACGCTCACAAGATGGCTTGTCAGGTAAGCGGTCGCTCGACTAAGTAGCTGTGTGACATTTAAAGAATAACTCTTATCGCGACTACAGTACATTAAAACTGCCTAGAAAACCGCTCACTAAATAAGCCTGGCGCTAGCCAGTTAACCCTATAACTTGTCCAACTAACGCAGTCAATAATATCATTTAGCTTTAGCTATAGCTGGCTATAACCAAAACATGTGTTTACAGCATAGAACAACAGCACATACAGTTAACGTTAGCAGTTCCTGCACATTTGTGCCAAATAGCAACAAAATAAACGCTCATTGGGGACGCATCGACACTGTGTCCCCGTGAGCATTTATGGTAAACATGAAAAAGTTACGACACACTGAACATAGAATTATCAAAGAACCAGAACAACCCCTCTCAGTCATGTTGTCATTTGCCATTAATCGCGCCCGACAATTCAGCTGGTTGACTGTACGTGAAGTTGAGGGTACATGGGCAACTTTTTAAACATTGTTGCTGGGCAATCCTACTGAAAGTGATTGCCGTTTGGGCACTTTCCCCATTGAAAACACACAATACATTGCCATCTGATAATTTAGGATCGGGTTGTGGGCCCCATGCTTCATCTGTGTACATGCACCTCTGTGTGGGTAAGGTATTAGCTGTGTCCCAAAGTTGAGCGTACACATGGTGATCAAGCATGTAGACAGGTTAGCAAAATAAACTGTGGAATATAAAAAATAGAGCATAGTACAGCCTCAATGTTCAGCAGCAGCTGTCAAGCAGCTGAATAGGGCAGTTTGTTTAACTGATCCGAGTCTTCAGATGCAGCTCTCGAGCATAATTAGCAAAATGTGCTAGTATTCTGACAAAATGTTGATACTTTCACTTTCAAAATGATTAGAGGTGGACTGGAAGGAAGTACATTTGTAAAGTATTCCCGAACAAGTATGAAGTACTAAGTTTTCTTTTTTTTTCTCTCTCTCTCTCACTAGACAGCAATACTAAAAAATATGGTCTTTTACAACATGATGCACTGTTGTAGATTAAACTACCCAACAGTAGGGCGCTATTTAGTAGGCAACTTTAAATGTAATAACCTTTAACATATCTAGAAGTAAAATGCAACATACACATCAGTGCAGCATTAATATTGATGTACAAACCATCCTGATGAATTATTTTCAGTACAATAATTGCCTATACTTTTACTTTTACTCTTAATACCTTAAGTAAATTAGAGTATGCAAAGATAATACTTTGTTAAAGGATATTCAGCCAAAAAATGAAAAATTCTGTAATCATTTACTCACCTTTTTGTTGCTCCAGGTTTGGAATTTTCATTACTTTTGGGTGAACTATCTCTTTAGCTAAGGTTTTAATTATGACTAGTAGTTTTTCCCCCAATGTTGGTATTAGTAGTTACTTAAAAAGTAGTTTACTAAAGTATCTTAACATTTCTTCTACTAATTACTTGGATCATAGCTCTAAACAGTTTCTCTTTTCCCTTCTTTCCATTAAACTGCACCAGACAACCCCTGTATTGCTGTGATGCATCTTCACACTTCAAATGTGCCCCTCGGGAGTCCATGCACTTAAGTTCGGGACACAGCTATTGTATTGGTTTGTTGTCCCTTTGTTATTTGTTTTGTAGGTATTGAGTTGGAGTGAGTGACGTCATGATCACTGATGGTTTACACTCCAAAGTAGAGCATTGCAGACTAAAGCTGCTCCCTTCAGTCGTGGATGGGGTAAAGTTTCTACCCTCGTGCCACATTTTGATGCGTCATCTTTAGTTGTTGTCTTGATTTCTGTTTTCTTTTTTGGTTTATTCTCTTACTTTATTACTTTTATTTTAATAAATGTTATTCCTTTTTGCATACCACTTCAGCGCATTTATTCCTTCTCTTTGTCATGGCTTATGCAGTCTGCCGTGATTATCTGGTAGACCATTTATGGATAATCTCGAACGGGAGTTTGATGACCGATTAGCCCAACCCCATTTAAACACACCAACAAGGCAATCAGTGTTTTCGATTACTAGATAGATACAGGTGAGTTTTATGAGGGCTGAAGCAACCTGCAGGATAGTATTCCAGGACCGAGTTGCCTTATCCCCTGATTTATGGCAACATTGCCCAGAAACATTGCTCAAAAGGTCCTGTATCACATTTACTCTTATTGATCAACACAGAGCTGTATTGTCTTGTAGCCTTGTCTGGTAAACAACCCGCTGCTCGAGTTATGTGCTCATGTCTGTTTCCAGATCCGCCAAACTGCCGTGTGTGTGTGTGTGTGTGTGTGTTTGTTTGTTTTCTTCTCTCTGTGCTGGCTTTCTTTTAAGAACTTGATGGCTTTATTATCCAGTTTGTTATTAAATTTGTTATGGACAAAAAATTTTAAACTTGTGGTCTTTTGTAGATCCACACACAAAATAGGCTATTTTAGTTCGTTAAGCAAATTGTTTTTTAATGTGTATTACTGTCAAATCGCCTGGATAGTGACTTTGTTGTCTTATGTCAATTATTCAGCAGCTTAAACCTCTCTGTGTGCAATCTAGTCTAGTATTTGCGGGCTTGTGCCATAGTGGTTTGTTTATCAGGTTTTATCGGCTATAGATTCCCCTCTAGCATTTTCACTTACAGAATAAAGGTTTTCCAAATCTACAGCAATCACTATAGAACTACAGTTAGTAGTTACCGGCAAAACGGTCTTTTCCCTCAGCTGTCACGGTGCAGCTGCTCATTGTTGTGACGATGCATCATCACACACACACTGGCACACTACCTACCCCTATATCATTATATAGATAGATAAGAAACCAGCTATCTATATAGATGGAAGCATATAAATGAGCTAAACCTTAAACATCTAGGCTACAGCAGGGAAATCCAACATGCACCTTAATGCATCTTAACATTAATACAGGAACATCACGGTTATAAAACACGGATGGGGACGTTATACTGCATTTTGACTTTTTACTCGTTCATAGCGTTTAGGTGAATGTCACTAATACTTTCATCACTTCCTAAGTTTTTAATATGCAGGACTTCACAGTCTGGGCGTCACTAACTTTAATTGAGGTAGTCTAAAGAAGTGAATACCATTTCCAGGTTTTGGTCGCCGTCTCTGGGTTCTTTTTGTATTTTGCTGTGTTTGGGCCGCTTTACTCCAGGTAATTGGTGGGTTGAGCTGATGGCTGGTGTTAGATGCAACAGACCTGAGCAGACAGGGGGGGCTCAGGTGTGGCTATAAAGGAGCCATGCTTTATGATTTGACTCTCTTCTCCTGGCCTTGCCGATTGATTCTGTTCTGTTTAGAGCTTTTGGGTTTTACACCCATACACTCCACTCACAACTACACTGCATACATTCTGATCTGACAGACACCTCACAATGTATATTTTGCTTAATTTATTTATTACAATATCTTGTATAACTCTCAGATCTGTGTGGTTTCCCCTCTTTTGTCAGCGTACTGTTGAGGCCAGGTTGTGACAAGAAGTTAACAATCTGAGAGCAGCATACAGCAAATATTATTTTCCTTTGTCATGATATGATCGAGGGAACTTGATTTGAAGTGGACTGTGTCATCTCCCATTTTCAATTTTTTCTTTGCAGGTTGTGTTTATGGATGTATTGCACATTGCCAAACTGTTTCAGTCGTGTACAATGAAGTAAAATTTTCCTGTCAGTGTTTCATTATTATTATATCTGATACTTTTGTGGGACTATTACTGATATGTTAAAGTAAAATTCTTGCATTTTACTGTGATTACAACTCTTGGTAAAATATATATATATTTTTTTTTCTGAAAGTCTGTATAACCACAGGCTTGTTCTCCATCCAATGTCCTGGTCGACAGTTTCTGAGAGGAATATTTTGTTTTAGAGTAAGTGGAAATAGTATTTACTTTCTTTTTTCTTTATCTATAGATTGATGGTTTCATATCTATCTATGAAGTGATATATAGTATGTAGAGTGAGTTGCCAGTGTGTGTGGTATGCATAGCATGGCACAACAATGGGCAGCAACACAGTGACAGCTGAGGGAAAAGACCGTTTTTGCCTGGCAACTAACTTTGTAGTTTCTAGATTTCTATAGATTTGTAAAACCCTTTATTTCCGTTAGTGAAAATACAGGGGGGGAATGCTTATATCCGATAAACCTGATCCCAAAAACCACTATGGCAAAAAAGCCCTCAAATATGGACTAGATTTTTCCTAGAGGGAGGTTTAAGATGCTGAATCGACGCCAAGACAGCAACGCATTACTTTTTATCCATGCGATTTGGCAGCTAATACAATTAAAAACAATTTGTTTGACGACTAAAAATAGCTATTTTGTGTGCCAGCGGATGCATAAAAGGCACACCATTAAAATTTGCATAGCAAGTTTGGCCAGCAAACTCCAGCACAGCGAAGCCCACCGCAGTTTCTTACAGAACTCACAGCACAGGAAGCAAACAACACTTTTTTTTTTTTAGCAGTTTGCTTTGGAGTCACATAAACAGATTGCGGCCACCTCCGGTCCGAGATTCTGCGGACAGAGGGGAGAGAGAGAAGAACGCCGACACACCTATTCTCGAGAACACTGGGTTGTTTACCAGACAAGGCTGCCGCAGAAGACAACAGCACAGCTCTCAGGTTGATCAATAAAGAGTAAATGCTGATTGAAATACAGAGGGAGCAACTTTTTTGGAGCCACATATAAATGGTCAACCAGATGGGACACGCAGGGGCCACGGCCGATCTAAATTATCCAGATAGCAATATTGTATTTTTTCAATGGAAAGCCTACAACAATCACTGGCAAGATTGCCCAGCAACAATGTTAAAGTTGCCCATGTACTCATCAGCTTTCACATACAGTCAACCAGCTGAATTGTCAGGGCACTGATAATAACTTAAATGACAGCACAACAGGGGTTGTTCTAGTTAACATTAATTTATGTTCAGTGTCATTAACTTTTTCATATTTGCTTACAAATGCTACGGGGATACAGTGCCGATACGCCCCAGTGAACGCTTATTTTGTTGCTGTTGGCACAAAATGCAAGAACTGCTAACGCAATCAGGCGTGCTGTTGTTCCCATGCCAAACACATGTTTGGTTATAGCCAGCCATAGCTAAAGCTAAATGATATTAGGCTAACGCTATTGACGTTAGTTAACTGGCTAACGCCAGGCTGTTATGAGCCGGTTTCTGACAGCCTTAATGTACTGTGCGAGCACCCATTTTAAATGTCACACAGCTACTTATCGAACACCACTTCATCTGACAAGCCATCTTGTGATACTGGTCGGTCCGTTTTCCCCAGCTGCCCAGGCTCTGTCACTCTGTTAGCGCCAGGACACTGCAATGGTAAATGGTATCCATTCCACCAACAGAGAAGGTCAGCCTATTTTGAAAAGGGCTTATTGAGGTCGGATATCACATTGAAGCACCTTGATTGGCTGACTACATTGATCATAGTCACACACTGCGGAAAGATCTGCAAACAAGGATTCAACACTTGCATGCTGAGCTTGCACAGAATGCAAGAATGTCTTTACAGTGGTTTGAAAATACATTAGACCGCGGTTTGTTTGTAAATTGTGAGAGGGCATCTGAAGCTTGAAAATAGCGCTAAACAGCTGTGCCAAAATTCTGAAAACAAATGCAACAATCTGCAACAAATATTATGAGACCCTCACAAAGAGACCACAATCACTTTGTATTCATTCAAATTCTGGCTGTCATACGTCACTGATTTGTATATTCAGAATTTGCGAAGAGTCTGTCTGTGGATTTTTTTTAATCTATATTTGTAGATCTTACATTTACATTTATCATCATGAGTGAGTTTGTTCGCAGATTTGGAATCTATTTATAGATTGTGTTTTACATTTGCAGATTTTAAATTTATTTGTAGATCTTGTTTTCATACACTTTCATTCCCTTCATTTTCAGTGATTATGGCATTATTTTATCACAACAGCAAACAATAGTGTCAGAATTTGAAAATAATGACACAATCTACAACAGAACATTCACCTGCAAACAAGTCATCTATCTACCCTATTATACACAAGTCACTGATTTCTATTTGTGAATCGATGTGTTTATTTCAGGATTTTTATCTTTTTGTAGATCATGCTTTATATTTCAGGATCACAAAGAGTTTGTTTGAGGACTCTGTATCTATTTGTAGATCTTGTTTTTATATATTCCAGGATCATTGAGGGACTTTATTTGCTTGGATTTTTTATCTAATTGTTAAAACTTTGTTTCAGGTTTAAAAGTTGTAATATCTGTGTGCAGACTTTTAGTCTGTCCATTTTCAATAGTTTTGGCAATCAATTTACCCCCATACTAAAGCCTGCACGTTATAACCTAGAACGCTGTCTAAGACTTGATGGCTGCCTGTCAATTCTTCGTCATCGTTAATAGAACCTATTTGATAACCTTAGAAAGCCATGTGTCTAGCATTTTTAAAACTGCATTTTTCCATCTCAAAAATATATCTAAATTACGGCCTATGCTCTCGATTTTAGAATTTTTTTTTCCATCTCAAAGTTTATGACCTCAAGGTTAATTATTGTAAAATGCTTTAAATTGGTGGTTGTTCTGCACACTTAGTAAACAACTCTAGTCAGGTCCAAAATTCAGCAGCTAGAGTTTTCTTACTAGAACCAGGAATTATGCTCATATTAGCCCGTTCTTTCACCACTGCAACTGGCGTCCCTATCAAACATTAGCGCCTAACTCTGGAAATGAACTACCTAACAGTGTTTTGGAGCAGACACACTCTTGCAGTTTTAAATCTAGATTAAAGACCTATCTCTTTAACTGCTTACACATAACACACTCATCTGCTCTAATATCCAATCCGTTAAAGGTTTTTAGGCTGCATTAATTAATTAACCAGAACCGGAAAACACTTCCCTAACACCTGATGTTATTGATACATCATTAGAAGAATTGCATACCTAATGATTAGTCTGTTTCTCTCTTATTCCCGAGGTCACCTTAGCCACTAATCCCGTCCTGTATCCAAGTCAGAGGGTCCACTGAGTCACCCGGATCCAGTACATATCCGTTCCAGATGGTGTGGATCAGCCCTAGAAAGGACCCCTCTACATACAGCCCTGTAAAGCAGCAGAGACCAGGACAACTGGAGCCCCAGAGACAGATCCACTGTTAAGACCTTTTCTCAGACGACCACCGGGACAAACCACAGAAACAGATTATTCTTCTGCACATCTGACTTTGCTGCACCTGACATTGAACTGCTGTTTCCGTCTGGTCGAGTAGAACTGCTGTGGCGCCACCGACTGAGCCTGGTTTCTCCCAAGGTTTTTCTCAATTCTGTCACCGATGGAGTTTTGTTTCCTTGCTGCTGTCGCCTCTGGCTTTGGGGGTGCCGTGTGCAGAAAAAAAAGGCCCTCTAACACTGAGTCGGGAAAACTCTTCGGTGTTTCTTTTCCTCGCTGCGCGGTTCCTCTGT
>NC_056599.1:47282370-47387591 GCF_018340385.1 Cyprinus carpio | reverse complement strand
TCACTAATGTGCTGCACCACGGGGCCACCTATACCTGAAAAAGCTCGCAGTTTCATAGACCTGAGAACGGCTGTCTAATACTTGATGGCTGCTCTGTCACACATTCATAATGCGTACATCAGGTAGGAACCCTAAGTGTTGGGGGATTTGCTAGCAACCTTTTTCTTAGAAAGCCATGGTGTTGCTAGCAGGTTGGTTTAAAACTAAGGTATGCTCTCGGATGTTAAATGCAAAAATGTGTTACATCCATGGGGGGGGCGGTTTATGACCTCAAGGTTAGATTATTGTAAATGCTTTATTGGGTGGTTGTTCTGCACACTTAGATATAACAAAACTTAGTCAGTCCAAAATGCAGCAGCTAGAGTTCTTACTAGAACCAGGAAGTATGCTCATATTAGCCCGGTTCTTTCAACACTGCACTGGCTCCCTATCAAACATTTAGCGCCTAAACTCTGGAATAAACTACCTAACATTGTTTTGGAGGCAGACACACTCTTGCAGTTTAAATCTAGATTAAAGACCTATCTTTTTAACCTGGCTTACACATAACACACTAATATGCTTCTAATATCCAAATCCGTTAAAGGATTTTTAGGCTGCATTAATTAGGTAAACCAGAACGGGGGGAACACTTCCCATAACACCTGATGTACTTGCTACATCATTAGAAGAATGGCATACGCTAATATTAGTCTGTTTCTCTCTTATTCCGAGGTCACCGTAGCCACTAGATCCAGTCTGTATCCAAGTCAGAGGGTCACTGTAGTCACCCGGATCCAGTACATATCCAGTCCAGATGGGTGGATCAGCACCTAGAAAGGACCTCTACAGCACCTGAAAGACAGCAGAGACCAGGACAACTGGAGCCCCAGAGACAGATCCCCTGTAAAGACCTTGTCTCAGACGACCACCGGGACAAGACCACAGAAACAGATGATTCTTCTGCACAATCGGACTTTGCTGCAGCCTGGAATTGAACTGCTGGTTTCGTCTGGTCAGAGGAGAACTGGCCCACCGACTGAGCCTGGTTTCTCCCAAGGTTTTTTCTCAATTCTGTCACCGATGGAGTTTTGGTTCCTTGCTGCTGTCGCCTCTGGCTTGCTTAGTTGGGGACACTTCATTTACGGCGATATCATTGACTTGATGGCAAATTATTGCACAGATACTATTTAAACTGAACTGAGCTGCATGATGACATCACTGAATTCAATGATGAACTGCCTTTAACTGTCATTTTGCATTATTGACAGACTGTTTTCCCAAGTAATGTTGTTCAGTTGCTTTGACGCAATCTTTTTTGTTTAAAGCGCTATATAAATAAAGGTGACTTGACTTGACTTTGTCTGAAGCTTGCGTCCGAAGCAAGGCAGGGAGCTAGAGGACGCAGGGTCTCGTTCCCTACTCAGGGAACCATGGTTACATTTGTAACCTGAGACGTTCCCTTTCAAGGGAACTTCAAACTGTGTCCTCTAGGGGGCATTATGGGGAACAGTATACCCACGCCGCCATGCTGAGGGGAGTGCAGGCCAGAACCATGGCGAACACTAAGTACCAACTCTACCATTTCCATGGGAGTTGCTCCTGGGATGTTTAGACGGCTGTCCATGACATTATCCCTTATGGCCAAAGGCCTAAGCTACATACCCAGTTATTTGTTAGGGCCTTGGCCCGGGGTAGAGCTAAAGGCTTGCAATCAGGAAGGATTTCTTTAAAGGGATACGGCTAAGAACCCAATATTTATACATGGTCTTGGCCGTCACACAGGGGCTACCGCTTGCTCTCGCGGTAAGCTTGCTGAAGGAGCTGTCTCAACAGATCCCTAGTAGCAACACCCTGTTTAGATAGGTATCTGAGGATACATAAATGGAGTGGCGCCAAGAATGAACGGGGCTTTTACCAAACACAAGAAAGGGCACGAAGCAATAAACGGAAGCAACGCCCTCACCATATAGGATTTTAGAAAGAACGCAGAGCACTAATGTGCGAACTTACCACAGTGTGGATTTCAGAAAGTGCGCAAAGACTTCACGTGCACACTTACCATAACATGGATTTTCAAATACTGTTCTAAGGAAGGGCTCTCGTGGCACTCTGATCAAGCAGCTCATAGATGGAATGGTGCATCTCAAACAATATGTTTGAGAGTCATCAACTCGATCTGTGGAAATAATGCTGGAGCGCTCTGGGGAAAAAACAGAGAACTCAGTCTCATATGAGAGGAGAACTCCGGATTCAGAGTAGCGCACTCATAGGCGACCCTTCCTGGAAAAGGGGAGCGCTGCTAAACTACCACGAGAATTGCCCAAATAGCCCCTCACGTTGAGGGAAGCGATGTTTAAAGTGTATAAACAAATACACGCTGGCTGAATGGAGCCCAAGGAACCAAGGTCTAACCATCTCGAAAAGGGAACGAAGCTGAGCACGTAACCCTTAATGTACAGGATTTCAGAAAAGTGCGCAGAGTCTTGCGTGCACACTTACCACTTATGTGGATTTAAAAAAAAAGTACATAGAGCTTAGTGTGTGTACCTAAAGGTTCCTAAGCATCGCAATGGCGCCTCGTTTTAGTCCGGACCATCAGTAAGGTGGTTGCTATGAACATAGAACCAGCCAAAAACATCAGCATAGGAAACTGTTATGTGAGAATTTTCCACCTAACCTCGATCAGGTGGAGAGCTGTTGGTTACAGGGGAATTAGGCAGGGGAGGATAAAAGCAGAAGTTAAAAACACCCAAAGGGAATGGGTAGCTACCTAGGTATCGCTCCGATTCGGACGAGAACGCTGCCTCGTCTGAATCACATCCCTCAGGTCCTGCTTATATCCTCGTGACCCACGATTCCTCTTACCCCTGCCCGTAGGCGGGGGAGGAGCGCGAGCCGCGACACTAGCTTTCTGTGCCCATCTTTGATCCTCAGATCGAGACGGGCCAGGACCCCTATGTTGTTCGGGGCTCGGACCTGGACCTGGACCTTCCTGGAATGAAGGATTTAACGGCAGCTGAGCATGCCCTTGCCTCCCTGAACTTTTCGACCACCGTGTCGACAGTTTAGATGGCAAAGAGGGAGATTTAAGAGAGGATGTTTCCCCCCAAGAAGAGATAGCTAGCCAGCGTCTCTTCTACAGGGGGCATCCTCTCATAGCCGTTTTCGCGCATCCTCTCGATGTTGGCATTACTTGTATGCTGAAACCGATGGATGCGAGAAGAAAACGGCCTCTTCCTTTCTTTTTCGACTTCTGTATGTAAATCAGGTAAGAATGGAAGGCTCACCTGGGCTGGAGGGCTATGGTCAGACAAATAACGCTCGTCGAGGCGACCTCCCGGTGTCACTTTGCTGGCAAGCTTCCATGGCAAGTCCAACTTTGCTGTGGCACGATCCATAACCTCTAACAGCTCCACATACGCAGGGCAGGAGGATTGAGAAGGCTCAGCCTCAGCTTCTTCACCACCCTCAGACATCTCCTGCTCTTCCTGGGCAGAACCCAGCAGTACACTAATTTCAGTATCAGAAAGTGTTAATGACAACACATCTTCTTCCTGAAGTTCACTCTCGTCTGCCGCTGAAGAGCGGGTAAGGGAAAGTCCCTCTCTAAACTCCTCAGCGAGAGTCACCTGCGATCCCCACGAGCTCACTCTCCTCCGTGCTTCAGCAGCGGCGGGACCCTCTTTTCTCGAAAAGAGAGACAGACGAGAGTGGAGCTTTTTCATAGAAAAACGCTTGCAATGCACGCAGATTGCCCCCTCAAGGACATTGCGTGCGTGCTCTTCGCCTAAACAAGAGACACAAAGACTGTGTGTGTCATCAGGTATCAAATAATGCCGACACGGATGTACACATTGTCTAAATGCCTTGCTAGTGGATGCCATGATAAACAGAGAAAGATCGCTCTTACCGTGGTCGTTTCTCAGATGCACGCTTCAAACAAAACAATCAATGAAGACGAAGAAGAGAATGACGTATTCTCCTGGCGCTTATTTATAGTCGCGCCGGTAGTGATGTCAGAGGCTGAAGCTGGCCAACTCGTTCGTGTTTTTTCAATGTATGCTTCAGATATGGGTCACGACGAGGTGTTCCCATAGCGCCCCCTATGGGGAACACCTCGTCGAAGTTTGAAGTTTCCTTGAAAGGGAAACACCTATTTTACCCTGTCAAAAACAGCTCTTTTCAGAGCAAGCCATTTTGTAGCATTTTCCTTTAAATGTGAATGAACTCTGCTGACCCCGCCCCTCTCTCTTCCGAGCTGCTTTCAGAGAGACTGTTTATTTTTTCGCATTCATCGTGAAACTCGCTAATTAGCACATCATTAAGAAAGGCAATTTGCAAAGAAAAAACCTTATACTCACTGCTTCTGTAGGTGAGGCTGGATCATGAATGATTTGCGTGAACATAACCGCATTTAGGCAGATCGGGGTCACATTCCCTTCAGAAATAAACGTATGTTGTCAGGAGTAAATGACAACTTCTATGTTCATTATTACATCCAACAACAGAACACCTCAATAGCTAAACTATCGTGGGAGGGGCCTGTCTGTTTGACGTCACACAGGCAGGCATCTGAGATCGGCTTGATTTGAATAATAAAGATTTAAGTTTTAAAAACAGGGTGGATTTTTATCATTATAGGGTGGTTGTGTACACACACTGCAAACGCACATTTCAGTTCAAACAACTCATAAAAGTGCATGTAGAATTATATGACCCCTTTAAACTAATGTTACTGTGACATAAAGTTGTACACATTCACTTGTTGAACATTTCCCAAACTATAATGCCAGACTAATATATACCCGTGCCTATGGGTATAAATAGGCGACAGGTGCATCCACTCATTAGGTTTTACGCTGAGGAGCCGAGAACGTGTCCCGGCAACAGCGAATGGTTCAAGGTTGTGGCATGGGGACATAACGTCTCCGTTCCCTCCATCAGGGAGCGAGGGTTACGTACGTAACCGAGACGTTCCCTATCTGTTGGTCACTACGAGTTATGTCGAACGACATATGGGGTCCTATGAAATACGCCACAACCTGAACACCGTCACAACCCTGTGGCGCTGCAATTGTTGACAAGCTGCGGCGTGTCACAAAAGCTACGCTTAAGGTTGTAACCTTCCCAAAGCCCCAGCGCAAATTTACTGACCTTGGTACCGAAGGGGACCAATGGGGTGAGTACATCACTGCTGGAGAAGGCCATGCTGCTGTTCCGTCCACAAAAAATTTTTGGAAGGGATTTCAACCTTCGGTGAAAGATTGCTTCAAATCTTCCCTATTTGTTCTAACAGCTTGGCAAGACGATGGGGAAGCAAGCCTAGAAAACAGGTCGCTACGGAGACCACATCCTACCCATAGGGAGGTGACATGTGGAGATACTGATATGGACTGACCCAGGGGGCAGTACTACATATGGAATGGGTCTCTGAGGCAGGTCCTACCTTAGAGTAGGGATGGAACAGCTGCCAAAAGAGACTGACAGAGCGGGTCTGTCAAGGGAAGACACGGGTTTGCCAAGAGGGAAACCTTACCGTGGAGAATACACATATGAGATTACCCATAGGGAATCAAGTCATATGGACACCTAGCCCAGTACAGGGGCTGACCGGGACTCCGGGCATGCTAACACCAGTGCTGGGCCTGGCGGCAGACTGCTCCGCCAAGTCTGACCGCCGAGGGTGCTGGAGGATGCTCGACCAGGGTACACCAACCGGGGAACTCTACTGGGAGAAGGCGGCACTCGCATCCCCGTGTTAGGGGGAATGGCGCAGCAAGCGTGACACCCAGCCAGCCCTTCCCGCCAATTACCTGTTACCCAACACACGGGAAGAAACTGGCTTTACACGAAGGTTGTAAAACCTCGCAAAGGTGTTAGGTGTCGCCCAGCCCGCAGCTCGACAGATGTCTGCCAAAGAGGCGCCGTGCGCCAGCGCATAGGAGGAGGCCACACTCCGTGTGGAGTGGGCCCTCACCCCCAGGGGGCACGGCTTGCCTTGGGAACAGTACGCCAAGGCGATGGCATCCACTATCCAGTGGGCCAACCTCTGCTTGGAGACAGCCTTCCCCTTCTGCTGAACTCCAAAGCAGACCAGGAGCTGCTCAGAGCTTCTGAAGCTCTGGGTGCGGTCCACGTATATGCGAAGCGCTCTTACGGGACACAGCAACGCCAAGGCTGGGACCTGCCTCCTCCAGGGGCAGCGCTTGCAGGTTCACCACCTGGTCTCGGAAGGGAGTGGTGGGAACCTTGGGCATGTATCCAGGCCGGGGTCTCAGGACAACGTGAGAGTAGGCCGGCCCAAACACAAGGCACTCTTCACTTACCGAACATGCTTGGAGGTCCCCGACCCTCTTGATGGAAGTGAGCGCGACCAGGAGCCCCAACTGACTGAGGTGCCGAAGCACCAGGTCCCTGTGATCGCACAACTCCTCTCGGGTCGAGATAGTTGAGAGGATCTGATGCCCACTTCCCAGAGTGGGGCAAGGGCACCACCCGCGGACCTTCGTGAAGACACGGGGGAGACAGGGAGGCCGAGGGGGAGGACCTTGTACTGCCATGCCCGACCCTTGGAATGCAAACCGCAGAACTGGTCTGTGGTAAGGGAGGATCGAGACATGAAAGAACGCATCCTTCAGGTCGATCGCTGCAAACCAATCCTGGGTTTGGACGCATTTGATCATACGTTTCTGCGTCAACATCTTGAGCGGGAGCTTGTGCAGGGCCCGATTCAAGACTCGCAGACCCAGGATAGGCCGAAGGCCACCGCTTTTCTTGAGTATGATGAGTGAAACTGTAAGGGTTGTAACTGCCCGCTCCTCATCTCGGCTGGAGGGACCGGCTTGATTGCATCCTTCGCCAGCAGGACAGCAATCTCCTCGCGCAAGACAGAGGCGTCCCGGACTGCCACCGGAGCCTCGAGAACTTGGGAGGTCGCCGGGCAAACTGAATCGCATAACCGAGTCGAACCATCCGAATGAGCCAGCATGACGGGTTGGGCAGCGCAAGCCACGCCCCCAAACTCCGTACAAGTGGCACCAAAGGGACAGTCGACATACCCGCAGCGTTGCAGCGATGGGGAGTTGTGTTGGATGGCCCAGAAAGCATCGCGTTCAGCATCGCGAGTCATCACAGAAAAACTCCCCGTGTTCCCGGATGAACTAGCCAGAGATGCTTGGAGAGGTGTTGCATCTTCGAACCGCAACCTCTTGGCTACTGGTGAAAGGGGGCGTCATGGGTGAGAATGAGGAGGCAGTGCGTCGCTCATTGTCAACCCACGAGCCTTGCAACTCAGAGGAAAGGGAAATTGCTCTTTTATTGAAACTGTTGGTACCGCTGGCCATTGGACCAGCGGCGGAGCAAAAATAATTCTCCACCAGGCCCTCCTCCGGGGGAAGGAGTGGCACTCTCTCCGCCATCTCCTGAAGAGCAGTCTCCCACATCTCCGAGTTGCCTGTGTCAGGGCCGCTTTCGTCGTCTTGGCCTTGGATGATTTTCACGGCCGGGATGTGACACGGGGGGCGCCGCTCTCCTGCGCGGGGCTCGACGCGCCGGCCTCGAAGAACTCTCAGCACGGGGCGGAGCCAATATGGAGGACGCGCAGGAGGGCCGGAGTGGAGGCGCAGGAGGGCACAGTAGGGTGGAGTGGAAACGGTGGCAGCCAGAGGATCACATCGGGTCAAGATGCGCTGTATGGCCTCAGTCTGCTGTTGTACTGCCGGGATGCTGGGCACAGCCCTCGACAGCGTCGTCACACAGGCCAGCCTGGGAGATGGGAGCGTCAAGAAAGTGCACTTTGTCAACGTCTCTCATCTCGACCAGGCTGAACCAGAGATGGACCTACTGGACCACCAGAGTGGACATCGCCTTCCCGAGGGACTGCGTCGTGACTCCCGTCGCCCGGAAGGGAGAGGTCAGTCAACGTGCGCAGCTCCTGCATCAACCTCGGGTTGGTTCTACCCTCGTGCATTTGTTAAAGCCTTGGCTGGTGAATTTTGCAGGATTGCCATGGCATGCAGGGCAGAGGCAGCTTGGCCTGCAGCACCGTAAGCCTTGGCAGCGAGAGCGGCCGACAGCGTACAGGCCTTGGACGGGAGACGCAGACTATTCCTCCAGTGGCGGCGTTTTGCGGGCACAAGTGCACCGCAATCGCACTCTCCTGCTGGGGAATGGTCGAAGCACACCCTAGCTGCCCCACCATCGAGGGTAGTGAGGACGGAGGAAGGAAACGAGCGGCTTCTGGCCGTAAAAAGGGGCCATCCATGACTACGTCATTTCCCCATGCACATCCGGGAAGAAAGGAACCAGAGCAAAACACGGTTGTGAGCCGCGCTCTACACCGAGAACAAATCGAACAGCTGTGAGCACTCAGGGCTGGGCGGTGTATTCACCTCCATCCTGATGCTCACAGCTGCCTGGGCAAGCACGGCTGTCAACTCTGGGTCCGATTCGGCAGTGGCGACAACACCCGAGGGGGGCAGCCCCGCCGAATCTTCATCCACAGAAGTCAACAGCCCATCCCCCGATGCTGCAATCGACATCTGATCCACCGGCGGCAAACCGAATGACATGCTGGGACCGCCATAAGACAGCCCAGCAGAATCACCCAGCAGCCACAAAGGACAAGCACTGCAGAAGGGGTGAGAGGTCCGTGGGGCGTGGCCCGGCGGAGAAGCTCTCACTGTCACCCTCAAATATCCCAGAGCACTAGCCGGCGGTCCTCTGCTCGTGGCAGAGAAACCGGGACGGGTAGTGACAGAGGGGTCTGCTCCTTTCCCTTTAAGAAAGAAGAGACGCGATCACAGCGTTGCCATGGTCATACACGCAGTGCGGGCATGAACCATCCACGAACGCGTCTTCCGCGTGCTGAATGCCCAGACACGGAAGACAACGCTCGTGGCCGTTGTCAGAGGACAGGAAACGACCGCATCCAGAAGGACACGGACGAAACGGCGTCTTTAAAAAGACGCGAATCGTCCGTGATTTGCTCTTTTAGGAAATCTGCTCTTTTAGTTGAAGCGCCCAGGTTAATCGCTGAAAGGGACACCGCTGTTCGCGCCATACCGCCAACCAGAACAGCTTTCCGACACACAGCAGATGAATGGCTTTGTGGTGTATAACTGATTTTTATAAGAGCACTAGGCTTCGGTGCTAAAATCTAATGAGTGGATGCACCTGTCGCCTATTTATACCCGTAGGCACGGGGAGTGGCTCAGGTATGTTAAATCCACTAGCCAATTTTCATTTGCGTTTTTCTCTTAAACTCAGAGATGATTGGCCTCCCAAGTGAGACCCCAAATGTCGTTCGACATAACTCGTAGTGACCGACAGATAGGGAACCATTTGCAAAGCGGTCACCACAGCTGATGGCACAAAAATGACAATTTTATCACTGAAAGTCAAGTCAACAAGTGCCTTTAGTGATGGAAAAAATGGTTATCTGTGTTCAAATAACAATGAGACACCTGAATTTGAAGAGGGGGTTACAGATTTTCTTAAAATTATCACAATCAGCAAGAAATATGGCTACCAGAATTTATATTTTTATATTGAAGTTATATATATATATATATATATATATATATATATCATAATTAAGTCTTCAAGGCCAAGTGGAAAAAGTGTGATAAATGCACAACACATCAGCTGCTTGAACCCCCATAACTAGGGATGCACAATATTGATTTTTTGCCAATATCCAACATTTTTTAACTCAGTGTTGCAGATAGTAAATTCTGACATGTTTTTATATATATATATATATATATATAAATTTACAAAATGTTGTGTTTATGTCAGACTATTAAGTCAAATCAGACATTATCATTTTCTATTATTTATTTGAGCTGCAGTTCGTAAGTTTTGTGTCTTTGTCGCCATCTCTGTTTGAAACTTGCAATTGCAGTTATTCGCAGAATTATTTTCTTAAGGTTGGTCGGGCACCGACATGGCTCCGGTGTGGATGAATCATTTTGAGGAGTATGTTTTGAGGAGTATGTGTGGTTCTCAATGTGGATATTCACTGTACTTTGGACATTCACTTTCACTTGATATTGTCATCTGAATGAGTAAGTAACAAGTCTGACTCTTTTGTTCTGACCAACTGAGGAAAAAAAGCATTGTAATAAATCACAATAAAATGGTGATTAAATCTAACGATTGGTTAGCTCATATCACATCAAACCGTGCAAATTATTATTACTGTTATACTTTCTTTTCACATTGTTCATGTTAACAACATCAGCATTGTGTAACTATGTGTATGTAGATAACAATTTCTTTACACCTACAGGATCCTCACATGCGGTAGCCTACTAGCCAGGGCAACTTTTTTGTTTACAGACGTGACGTAATGATGCAACATGCTCAAATTTCCTGCAAATCCTTCCAGTAACACTCAAATTAGAATACATTATTATAAGCTTATGTAGAAGATTTTCAGTAATCTTAACTCAATATAATACATAGAATTATGCTTATTTGTAGGAAGAAACTATTCTACTATTATCTACTATTATTATTAAAGAGACTGTGTGTGAGTAACTGTGTGTTAAAGGCTGCAGTAAAGAACAGTGAACTATTTTAAAACTTGAAGACCCTGCATATATGGAAAGAATCTTTTCAGGACCAGAAATACATAAATGACGGCTATTGATCATTCAACATATGGTAAAAAACACCTGTTTAAAAATACAACAGTACATGTATGGTATATATGTGAGCAAGAGACACAACTGGAGAGTGGAGTTCGGACATCTACTCGGCCTGTTATTAATATGTTAATAAAAGTCTATCTGGATTCAAAACCTCTTTAGAGTAATTTATTTTGAACAAGGAAAAATCCACAACACTTACCATTGTGAATCGGGCTTAAGTAAGGAGATAGTTTTGAACACTATCTGGTTATGTATTTGCTCAAAAATGTATTTCGTATAATTTTTAACCAAAAAAAGTTACGAACGGCAGCTTTAAAATGAGTATAGTTTTTTTGTTAACTAAATGTGATTCGTATTTAAAGCGTTTACATTTGCATAAAAAATCATCAGTTAAAAAAGTGTTTTTATTAGGCATAGATCTATTTTGTGTAAAATATATGCGAATATCAGTCTTTCATTAAAAAATATAGGGCTGTCAAAATGGCTGGAAAACTAAATTTGAATTTTGTATTTAGAATATAATTTGAATATTGAAAATATTTATTTTAAAAGGCATAATTTCAGTTAGGGGGAAAAAGCTTTTGGTTTCTCTCCCGAGGCCACAAGAGGGCGCATCAAGCTAAATATTACTAATGCACGTTTCTTCAAAGCAATAAAGTAACACGACTATCTTTGAAAAAAATGCATAATGTTTAAAATAATGTTTATAAACCATATATAATTAATAAAGTTGCTTAAACAATTAGAAACAAAACAGCATCATGCATGTATGTATAGTTTAATTCAAAGGACTGAAAACCAATCACAAAGAGTACTTTTTTCATTTCAAAACATGAGATGCAGTGGAATGGGGAAAACCGCCATAAAGTCTTGAGATATGTTTTTAAAAGTTGAATTTACATTTATTTTACATGGCTTTCTTGTGTGAGACGTGAGTGCAACGGTGATAGAAAATGCGATAAATATGCGTTCTGTGTAAATGACTTGGTTTCAGTTTTACCGTAAACAACATCTTCTCCACATTGATGTTCTCTTTTTCAGCAATATTTTGAATGAAGAACATTGCAGCGCTGCATCCAGTGGGTTTAACTGGATAGGCTAACAAAAGCATTAAAATGCAATGACAAAATAATAATACTAATAAGGCTGCCTGACACACACCTAAAATTTGAATGTAACATTTTTGCATTCGAATGTGGATTTTTATTTTAAATTCAACGAATAATCGAGTTTCCTTTTTAGCCCTAAAAGTATAAATGATAGGGGGTACATTAGTTTATTTTACAACCTACAAGCACTTATGTGTACAAATATTGAATGTATTTTATATTTTAGCTTTATTTTGCAAATTGTGCTGAAAAAAGATATTTCAATCAATGACAAATCATATAATAATTACATATACATTATAGAAACATTTAAATAACTTGAACCATATTTAGTTTCTTTACATACAAGTCATGATGTAACCAAACATAATTCCAATAACTATATAATAAATAGGGCTGTCAAATGATTAATCACGATTAATCACATCCAAAATAAAAGTTTTGTTTACATAATATATGTGTGTATACTGTGTATATTTATTATGTATATATAAATACACACACAGGCATGTATATATTTAAGAAGAATATGTTATGTTTATATATTAAATATATTTATAATAATATAAAATATAAGAATATAAATATATAAATGTATATACATGTAAATATTTTCTAAATATATAATTTATGTGTGTGTGTACTTATATATACATAATAAATATACCCTGTACACATACATATATTATGTAAACAAAACTTTTATTTTGGATGTGATTAATCGTGATTAATCATTTGACAGCCCTAATATATATTAATAATTAAGTGCTTATATAATTAAGTGCTTATTCTAAAATAATTAAGTGCTTATTCTTTAACAACATATCAATATTCATCTTTATGGCAAAAGATACAATACTGTACAATACTATCTTAAAGATTCAGTACAATCTTTAATAATTATTTTTTTTTCATATTCATATTACGGTAACAATTTATTCTGAAGCAATATTTTCATCATTGTTCTATTAGCTTTTACATACTCAAATCTGCATATTTTTATTTACCTTTACAAAGGCCCATTTTTACAAATGCATAAATAATGTTTTGATATTAAACATAAAAAGTTGAATACTGATATTTGAAATTATTTAAATAATAAAATGGTACTTTAAATGTGAAATTAAAACCGCCAGTGGGCGGCAGCAAGTCACTGTAATAAGTGAGCCATTGCAATTGAACTGAATCATTTAAATGCCTTCTAGCTAGTTTAAAATGTTTTTGTTTTTACTTGCCCGAACGAACAAATAGTGCACATTAACAGTGCGCTCTTTCACTGCATGATTCAGTTTATTAAAATACATTCATATTCAAACAGATTCAACTGAAGCAATTGACACCAAAATTTTGGAAGAAATAGTGCAGACCCTAAAATCATCAACCTGCTATCTTGAAACACTTCCCACATATATTTTATTTCTTTCTGGGACTTTTCCAAACTCCCTGAAAACTGCAGTTATTGAACCCCTTCTGAAAAAGAGCAATCTTGATAACACCATTTTGAGCAATTATAGACCAATATCAAATCTTCCTTTTAAAGGCAAAATCATAGAAAAAGGTCATGGGTAACTGGACAATTTTCAATCTGGTTTCCGACTGCATCACAGCACAGAGACAGCACTCATTAAGATAATAAATGAAATTCGCTTAAATTCTGATTCTGGCAAAATATCAGTTCTGGTATTACTAGATCTCAGTACAGCATTTGAGACTGTTGATCATAACATACTTCTACAGAGACTGGAAAACTGGGTCGGGCTTACTGGGATGGTACTCAAATGGTTCAGGTTCATACTTTAGAAGGGAGGAGGTTAGTGTTATGATTGTGAGTATAGGAGAGCATAAGTCTAAGTGGACGTCCATGACATGTGGAGTCCCAACAAGGCTCAATTCTTTGCACCGCTCTTGTCAGGCCTGTATATGCTCGCCACTAAGTCAAATAAATAAGAAGAACCAAATTGCCTTTCACAGCTATGCTGATGAGAACCAGATTTTAACCTATCTTCATCGCACAAATGACTACAGCCCCATTGACTCCGTCTCTGCTAATTGCATTGATGAAAATAAACATCTGGATGTGCCAGAACTTTTCTTCAGTTTTTTTTTTAAACAAGAAAAATAATAAAAAAACTGAAGACTGCATTTGGAAACAAAGCATGAAAGATCTCAAGGTGAATGATATACCTTGATTCTAGGAAGGTGTAACAACTAAAAATCAGGCAGGAGTCTTGGTGTGATTTCTGGAGACAGACCTTAATTTCAGTAAAGTCCATGTCAAAGCGTACACGAAAATCAGCATATCTTATCATCCCCCCCCCCTACAAAAAAAAACGATTGCAAGATTTTCAAATTAGATGTTTAGTTGCCAGTAAAGACTTGGAGAAATTGTTTCAGGCCTTTATCACCAGCAGGGTGGGACTATTGTAATTGGTCTCCTCCCTGGCCTTCCCAACAAGATACCAATTAGAACAGCTGCAGCTCCATCCAGAAACACTGTGCAGCAGGATTCTGACTAGGAACTCAGAAAATCGGAGCATATCACACCAGTCCTCAGTTCCTTACACTGGCGTCCAGTTTACTGTTGGATTGATGATTTTAAAGTACTTTTACTTATTTATATATCTCTGTGTGGTAGTAGTTATTATATATATAGGATGTTTTGTTTGATTATTATAATAATAGAGCACCTGCAGTTGGAATCAGCTTCCAGAAGAGATCAGTATGTGACTAAAACGATTAGCCACTTTTTTAAATCCTAGACTCAAAACTGCCCTCTGTTCGCTGCTATTATATATATTGAAATGAGCACTGTGCGAGTTCTGTCCGAACTGATTGCAACTGTATTTTATGAATTGCAACTATTTTTTTTATTCAACCCCAAATCTGATTGTACGTCTTCAAATTAATTTTTAAATAAAATTTTTAAATATTTTTCAACGTTTATAAAATGTTTTATTTTTTGTGATTATTTTATTATTATTATTTTTAATGATTATTTTACTTTCTTTTATGTAAAGCACTTTGAATTACCATTGTGTATGAAATGTGCTATATAAATAAACTTGCCTTGCCATAAACCAACTGTGCAGCAAAAAGACGTAATTTGTTGAAAAAAGTATAAAGTTTATATACTAGTACACATAGTATACTTATAAAGTCACTTTTTTAATTTTGTACAACTAATTACCTATTTATTGTTTCATTGATAAAGCTGATATTGATTACTCTGTGCCTTTTACACAGAATCATAACATAACTACTACCAGATGTGCTGCACAATCTTTCTTTAGCAGTTATTTTCAGAGCACAACTAGACAACGTGTTTTTAAACATGTATTTAATGAAATAAAACTCTGAACACGAGTTTTATTGTTTGTCTGTCAATATTTCCAGCACTTCTGACATTGGTATTGGGGTGCTCTGACGTCATAAGGTGGCGTTTGAACAGGACTTTTATTTTAAACATGTATTTAATGTGACGTCACGTAGGGCTGCGTCGCGCTCCTGCGTCTGTGATTCGGCTGAAGAAAGGTTTGTTTTCTTTCAGAGTTTTTAAGTCAACGCTAACGATGTAGAATTGGTTAATGATTGTTTAATGTAAGACTGTAGTGATTTATCTGACGTTAATGTTCGTTATTTGCTGGAGTAAAGCGCATCAGTAACTGAGTAAAAGAGGAAGCTGCTTCTTCATTTCTTCTCTCGATATGTGAATCATTTTATAGTAAAAATATGAATGAAAAAGTGACGGAGAATCACCTGAAAGAAACATTAGAGCGTTTTCATCTGAATATAGGTTACAGTTACTCTTTCTGTGAAAAATAATTATACATTTATATATTTCTCTCTTCAGACAAGAGATTGTTAACATTTCTGATCATCAAAATTAAAGTAATGATGGGATAAACTTTGCAGTTTAGAAACTCTTTTTGTTGTTTTAAACTCTGTTTTAAGTCACTGATTGAGACGCACAACCTGACATTCAGTTTGGATCTATTTTTATTTGTTTTATTTTTTCCTCATTTTAACAAAAATTTAATCTTGAACAGTATCGAACCACACAAGAAAAAAAATTCATGCTGAAGCAACTGAGATCCATGTGTACACGATTATAGAGATGGCGTTTATTTTAACGAAGAGGAAAGTGAAGACTTCAGGATTGAAGAAGTATTCAGTCTGAAACAAGAAGAGACTGAGAACAAACAGGTTGGTTTTCATTTTATAAGTGGTTTTATTTGACATGGAGCCTCATTTATAAAAATGTTGAGAAGCATCCATTACCCGAACAATAACTAAATACTATACTACCATCAAGAGAAGCTTACGTTATGTTTTGCATTAAATAAAATAACTTAAGAACATAAATACATATGAGCTTCATTATTAAAGGGATACTCCACCCCAAAATTAAAAATTTGTCATTAATCACTTACCCCCATTGTGTCGTTTCCATCCTAACCCTTAAAAAGCTTTGTTCGTCTTCGGAACACAATTTAAGATATTTGCTGGATGAAGACTGTGGGAGGCGTCTTGTGACTGTCCCATTGACTACCAAGTAAATAACGGCCTCTTTTTTGTCAACGTCCAGAAAAAGTATGAAAAGATGATCCTCCGATATCAGAATACTCCATCTGCCTATCAGTGGTTCAAACCATAACATTATGAAGTGACAATAATACTTTTTGAATGAAGACAAAGAAAGTTACCAGAAAACAAAAATAATGACCCTTATCATAATTAAACAATTCGTCTCCCATAAATCTGTCCGGATATCACCATACGCGCGCCATTTTGGGAGAATATAAGTTGGATGCGCGGTTTCGGTAGCCCGTACCGCTCTTCTGTTTCGCGGCACAAGGATATGCTGTTTTCTTTCAAACCACAGTGTAAATATTAGGGATGAACAAGTACAGAATTATCTGTATCTGTTAACCATATGAATTATCTGTATCTGTATCGGCTTGTTGTGGTCGGGATTTAACCCGGAAGTGGGTCTGGTTGACTTAAAATGGGCGGGGCTTTAACCGGTATGGTATTTTAAGCATGCAATTGATAGGGGTTGATCAGAAATTGTTATATTTATTGCTTATTAGAAAAATATTTACATGACAGCATCAGCATTGAGCTTTCAGGTGATCAATGGGTTTTGATCACGATAAACCAAACGAACTATATACAGAACAAGTGTTTTGCAACAATGAATACAACACATGCGGTTGCAATTATGAAGTTAAATGTAATGAACAAGAGTTTTCATCTCAACATAACTTTCTTAACTTTAAATTTTTTTATAAAATCAGTTTTTTGTGGCAGTGTGAATTTGTTGGTTCTTTTTTATTTTTTTTATTTCCACACCAGGTATGTGTGTGTGTGTGTGTGTGTGTGTTAATTTGTAATATTATTTATACCACAACTACCTTTATTTTTTTATGAAATACAGCAAGAAATAAGTTGTCACTCAGGTGCGTGAAGTCAAAAAACTGGTTAGAGCCAGCAGACACGTTTATAAAAAAAAAAAAAACTCAGATGAACCGGCAGAGAGATCGGGAGAAAGAGACTGTGTAGCGATGTCGCGAAACTAGCTACATGGACCCCCCCGAGCGCGAAGAGACCCCCCGGTTTTAGGTATATACCACACACCACTGGTGTTGTATATTTTAGTTTTTCCGGAATACAGAACCCTATACCCCAAACTACTTTCTTTACTTTTTTATGAAATACAGCAAGAAATAAGTGTCACTAGTGCGTGAAGTCAAAAAAAACGGTTTTAGAGCCAGCTGACGTTTAAAAAAGAAAAAAAAAAATCTCCGACAGGCAGAGACTGACGTTTAAAAAGCTAATTCTACCAAGCGCCACGTCTAAACAAACCCCACGTTTACCAAAACTCTACTTGTTAATAAGTACTACAAACCCAAGTAAAAAACAAACCTGAAGCTGAAGAACACCTAAACGTTAACGGAAAAGACCCGCGAACCTGAGTGACTGAGGGAGAGAGAGGGAGAGACAGAGAGAGAGAGAGCGCTGTTCTCTTCTCAGTGTTCTGTGTGTGAGTGAGCAGAGCGTATGTGTGTAGGGGAGGGGCACTGTGACTAGCCTATCACAGAACGCAGACACGTCACGGTCAGCAAACCCAATGAGAATTTTTATTTAATCCGAGCACAGATATTGACTCGTATTACTCGTATAATACTTGTACTCGGCAAAAGTGCTTTATCCGTACCGGATACTTGTTTCAGCCGAGTATCCGGCTCAACTCTAGTAAATATATGTAGAAATGTTTCCTTGTGGCGCGGCTCACACAGATGTGCACCTTAAACCACATAAACACATTGCATTACACCAAATCTACAAAATAATGTTGTTCTTAGCAACATTGTTGTAGCCATTTCTTTTTCTATTTTCATATTTTGGACTGAATGGACTGATTTATTAATTTGAATAGAATTTATGTTTTGATTATTGTTTGTGTATTAAGTATTTTCATTGAATGTTATGAATTTTTTTTTTGATGATATTGTTGTTTTATTGCAGTTGTGTATTTAGTGCAGGGAAGGAAGTAGGCGTGGTCAGTAGGAGGAAGCGGATACAATTTTCAGATTCTGTGTTCATGTGGTTGATGTGCTAATGTATAGTGGAGAAGCTATGGTTCAACTGTTGATCTTACGGATTGCTGTTTAGCGAAAATAAATGATTAAGATGCTATGCTACAGACTTACTTTTTATTTTTTATTGTTTACCCCTTGATTGTATTTTTGTTTTATGACATTTTTGGTTTTATATTTTTGTGGGGTCTGGTCTCGCTAAACAACAGGCCTGGCTGGCTATTGATGTGGATGTCTGCTGCTGGATTGCTCCGATGGATTATTCAGTGAACAATCTGATTTCATTAAGACGATGTTGGACTGTGCTGTTCCGTGAGTAGCCATCTGGCAAGTCTATTATGAACTATGCTGGCTTTGGAGCTGCAATGGATGTGTTGTTAAAGCTCTTAAGGTCTGATATTATGTGAATTGAAGGCTATTTATGAACTGGAAAAAAGTGTTCTAAAGAAAGATTTTCGGCACGTGCACATTGTTTTGAGGTTTGATGATGACCGATCACTATTAAAAGTGGACTTGCAAGATGCTTTAAAGTTTCCCTGATAGGGGCCAAAGATTTAAGCTGATGCAAGCTGTTGATGCAAAAAAAATGCAAGCTTGATTTTCGTTTGAGCCAAACATGCAAAGCGGTTGTGAATAAGCGTTTATGATAACTGATACTTATGGTACTGAAATTGTAATGGAGAGTTTTAAATCACTCATTGCTAAGCGCAGAGGCAAAACTTGGGGCCAGAAGGTAATAAAAAACATCAAAGTAGTCCATGTGACATCAGAGGGTCCGTTAGAATTTATTGAAGCATCGAAAATACATTTTGCTCCTAAAAAGAACCCCCAAAAAAATAACAAAAAATTACGACTTTATTCACCATTTTCTTCTCTTCCGGGTCTGTTGTGAGCGCGTTCACAACACTGCAGTGACGCCGCTGACGTACGACGTAGAACACGTCAGCAGCGTCGTACGTCAACAGTCACAGCAGTCGCGTTCACAACAGACCCGGAAGAGAAGACAATCCTGAATCAAGTCGTTATTTTTGGACCAAAATGTATTTTCAATTTATTTGGCGACCACAAATATTAATTTGCGAGTGACGTTTTTGCTGAGGTCGCCACTGGCGACTACCTGCCGAAAGCTCCTCAGGATTTAACCGCTAAAAAAGTTTTCTCAGGCGGATGATTTGCTTCATTCTAGCAGCGCCCCGTCTGTGATTTAAACGAACTCGGGGGCCGAAGGTTAATACACAACAACTACACCGAATGTGGACCTGCCGCGTGTACAACAGCTTTTTTTCAGCGAGATCGGGCCCATAGAGAAAAAGCCGTCTGTCAGCCAGAAGTGTTTTGTAGAGTCGGCGGGCGCTCTCGGCCCATTTTCTTCCCCACCGATGCCGAGACTGAACCGACAGAGACGCATTTCAGCCCGAATCACGTCCCAAGTGTTATTGCTATCTGGGTATATATTTACATGTTATAATTTAAAAAATTTGAATGATGTAATGCCTTTTTTCCTTATTGTTTTGCGATCCAATCTTTTGTTATGTTCACGTATTAAACTTAGATGATGCGCATTAAAGTTTTAGTGGAAAAAGAGAGTTTAAAACAGTCCTCTTCTCTGCCGCACATCAGAGCTGACGCACACAGTCTGATAAACGCAGCTCTGCTGTCCAGCGAGAGAGAAATGACGTGAGGACGTAAGAAGGGAAACTGCAGAAAAATACAGCGTCTATTTTCGTGCACAACTTGAACAAACTAGAACAGGTAAAGCTGTCAGCTGTGTGAATATTGGCAATATTGTTAACAATTCTCATTTATAATAATTACTAATATAGCTCCTTCTAAACAAGATCTTGGTTCTGTGTTCTTTTTAATGCGTGGGAACTTCATATTATTTGAAGTGCAATTGGCGTCCAGTCATATCGCAAAAAAGCTCTGTGCTTGTCCACTTTTTATAAAAAAGTACCAGCTATTTAAATTTTTATTCCGAATTCATTTATTTTCCCGAAATATACAAACCATAAAATACAGTTATAAACAATGGTGCTCATTACAACCGGGGCGGTCAAACGCATAGTTGTTTGGTGCTTTTTTCCTTAATTTATGGGGGGGGGCGCGCTCTTTAAGAAAGAAGAGGTTAGAAAAAGCGCCTCATTTCAAGGGCAATTAAAAACAAAGTAAAAAAAAAAACCCATTTAATCTTTCCTCTTTTTTAAATACTAATATAGTGCATAATGAACATGAATGTTAACTCAAACGGTAGGCTGTTATATTATAAGAGAGCCTGCAGTACAACCTTACTGAAAGTCTCATGTAGGAGGATGCCCAAGCTACACTCAGTGGCCAAGTGCATGGCTTATGCTCCATGATACTGGTACAGATTTCTAATGTGTATGAACCAACTGACCCCCTGTAGATTTTAAAGGTGATTTAGAATATATTTTAAAGTGGATAAAAGACATGTAGTTCTACCCTTTAAGTGAAACCTTAGTTTTTTCCAGGTCATCTACAAAGATGGATTAAAATGCTGATAAAGTCAGAAAAAGCCTGAGACATAAACACATGACAGTATGCCTATTGAAATGTTAAAATATAAAGAAATATAATAATAATCGTAAAATAATTAAACACGTTTAAGTCTGTGGCATCTAAAAAAATGATATGGCTCCTAGTTTTTTTCTCTTATAGGAGCCAATGGCTACTCTACTCTATGTTTTTTTGTTTGGAGTGCCCTGTGGAAGACATGTGCAAACAACCCATCCCGTTAATGTGGATGCGGGGTCATGCGTGCTTCCTTTCAACATCTTCCCCTGAAGAGTCCACAATGAGGCTCCTTTGTCTTGCTGGTGTTAAGGAGCAGGTTATTGTCAGTGCACCCATGTGCCAGGGGCTGTATCTCAACCAGTAGGGCAGTTCATCGTGTGTCTCTGATGAGGCCACTCACCGTGGTGTCAATCTGCAAACTTGATGGAGGTTTGATCCATGCACAGGCTTGCAGTGTGGGTGAGAGGGAGTAAGGAATGGGCTCAGTACCCAGCCCTGTGGTACGCCGGTGTTGAGTGATGGTGGTGGTGGAGCAGTGTGGCCTGACCTAACAATGGCTGAGGTTTGTTGGTCAGTGAAAGTCCATAAATCCAATTGCAGAGGGAGGTGTTAATGTCCAGGTCTCCAAGTTTTGTGGTCAGAGCTTGGAGGGAATTGACAGTCTGTTAAATGCTGAGCTGAAGTCAACACAAACAACATCCATACATATGTGTTGTATATCGTTCCAAGTGTGTGAAAAATGCGCATGAGTGCGCACTGTGCATACTGCATCCTCTGTGCTCCTATTTCTACGGTAGGCAAATTGGTGTGGGGTACAGTGTTGGTGGGAGGCAGTCTTTGAGGTGACTGCTTGGAGTACCAGTTGCTCGAGCAAATTCATTTATGCCTTCATCAAGATATAAGGCAGATTCCAATAGCCCCAGTATTAACAGTTTACGTGATCAGTGCGCTCTTTTCAGGTAATTTGCTCTGGAATTATTACAGAGTTTGTGTGTGAGAAAAACCCAGATGTGGAAGATTCGGACGGGATTAAAATCACTACTTCAAGTACGTCTGTGAACTGCGGTTAACTTTGCATTAAGGAAGGCAGCAGATAATATACGAAGGCAAAGTTGAATTGAAGTTTTATTCCACACATTTCGTATACAAACACTTTTTATGTGGATGATTACGTTCAATTCTGTCTCAGTCATCAGATAGACCTCAAATCATGTTGATGCCAGGAGGCTCATTGCGAGTAGTGTCTACTGGTGGATTTAAGCTCACCCAAATGGGTTGGTAATAGCCCGCACTGTATTAGCATCAGTCCCTGAGAAGGAGAGCTCCTAAAGATGTGAAACATCTTTGACTTTGTGTAGAGATTAAGAGAGTGCACTGGGACTTCAGCGAGGGATGAAACAGATGCAGACAAAACAGTCGAAAAAAACAAACTACTAATATAAATAAACCCATTGACAATTACTAGAAGAGTATTTTATCAGTTACCACATTCAGTTTACGACCCACTTGGATTCACTGCTCCAGTAATTCTGCGCAAGAATTGTGTGCATGATGAACTAGCGATAGGGTTGGCGCGAAGGGCCAGAAAAAGAGAAATTTACCTTTGGGTGCACAAGAACGTTTATGAGCAAACAAAAGACGGTGGGGGCCCCAAGCTTCAGGGATGTTGGGGGAGTAGCTCGAAGAGCGCAAGACTAGCTTTCGCAGGATTTGAGCTATCACGCAGTAGGACGAGCTATCATATAACCGAAGGAAGACAATTGTGTGGGTAAGAATAACGTTTGGCAAGGGGGGGGGGCGGTGGGGAAGTTCAGTATCTCGCAAAAACGTCTGCAGCGGTGCGGAGATGAAGGAGGAGAGTCGTGAACGAACGGTGCTGTGAGTGGGTTAAACCACCCCATAACCAACACCTGTGTCTGGTTTCAGTACTTGGCGTGGAGTAGACTATATAACCCGCCCGAAGGAGAAAACAGGGAGTGGGGACAGAGAGAGAAGGACTGCTTGACTGGTGGAACTCTGACTGAGCTTGGAATCCTTGCTTTAGTGAAAGTTATTATACTACTTGTGTTTTTTATGTTTCTGTCTGTCTGCACAACGGGGGGGGGGAAAAATTTCTGTTTTTTTTTTTTTTGAGAGTGAATTTATGATAATAAAAGGGCCACCGTCCAGCAGTTCAAGCAGACACGTGTCCTCTTCTTTCCCTCAACAAGAACCTGGGTTACATACGTAGTGTTTCAATTTTACACTACTGTTCTGTTCACGCTAGCGAAATTGACTATGGTTACACGCTAGTTATTTGTGTCTTGAAGTGGTCATTAGTGTTTTTTATCCATGATGTTAGTTGTGATAGGTAAGGCAAAGCGTAGCCCCACTAAAAATGGGATGCACTAACGCCGAGACTTGAATTGGCAGCTGCAGTTCGTCTTGCTGCAAAAGTTGTACACGAGATGTTGAAAGGAGAATACTAGAGCTATATACCTCTGGATGATCAGAGCAGTATTTTGAACGGACAGTACATCATTCCTTAAATTATCTTGAAACGATATTAACGCAGATTCCAGGACATATGTGGCCAACAAGTTGTTACACTCAGAAATCTGTCACGAGAAGTTTCAGTCGTGGCATTATGTGACTAACTCAGAGCCAGCATAATAATCTGCTGACAATGCCTCCCGAGGCGGTAAGGTCCTTTACTATATGAGCTCCTTGTTTTTCGCAATGATGGGCTGAGAGGTCCACAGAAGTATTTGAAAGAAAGTCCATGCTGCAGAGATGGCCCATCAATTGACTCAAATAATCATTTTGGCATTTCTGAACAGTGATTCCAGATATAGTAAAGGAAGCACTGCTGTTTTTTACTTATCACTTGAACTAGGCTAATTCAACAAACAGTTAGCACAGCTAGTAGAAAATTTTTCATCATGGGAAAAATTAACACAGAGCTAAACTGCATGGCTGTTGAAATGTATGGAATATGGCTCCTGTAACTTGAGGGTCAGAAGTGAAAAGAGAAACAGCATCCGTCTTTCACAACATCCCAAGCTCTAAGAATTATAACACCACATGCTTGGTTTGTCCCAAAATCAAAATTCAGGTAAGGCCCACAACTGTCTGACGCAGACGAATCCTGTTTTTTTTTGCTTATTTTTTTTTTTTTTTTTTGCTGAAGCATCTCTTGTTTGCTATGATGTTCAACAACAGAGTTTTCAAGGATGAACATAACAGTGTTGTTGCAACTTTTTTTTCTGGAAAACGATGGATTACAAGTGTACCGTCCCGCTAATACAGAAGAACCTTGTTGGTGCCTTTTCTTTTTTTTCTTTTTTTTCATATTTTTTTGGGACCCTAATGAGGACTGATTTATTAATTTGAATATAATTATGTTATTGTCTGATAAAACATTCATTGAATGTTTCTGAACCGTTCAATTGAGAGCATTAGATTGCGAAAGGTATTGCAGTTGTATGTAAAGAGGTGTACAGGGAAGGAAGTAGCGATGTGCAGCAAGTGCGTAGGGGGACTAGACGGGATACAATGTTTCAGATTGTGTGTTTCATGTGGTTGATTGTGCTAATGTTTAAGCGGAGGACTAAGGTTCTATGGTAAAACTGGTTGATCTTATGGATTTGCTGTTGAGGCGAAAATAAGAAGCTCGTGCTAGAAGACTGATGCGTCAGGTGTTGCGCACCCAACTAATGGAACGTGGCTTATTCACAAGTTTGGCAGCCACAAACGCATACTTGACCCCCTGTTAAGTAAAATCTATAGGTACTTTAAAAAATAAACTTAACAGTTTATTTATAATAAATTAATAGAAGGCGTCGGTCATGGATGTTTTTTAACCCCTTGTGGTAAACGGGTTTATAAAAGCACACTCAAACAAGCGAATCTCTGGGGTTGTGGGTTCACTGGCCTGTGTTGGTGGTTCATGTGGTGTGCACTTGGGATGGGTTTATCTCAGTGTTTCCCAGCCCTGTATGCACGGAGGGCACGCCAACAGTGTACATTTTGCATGTCTCCCTTATCTCGACCAATAATATTGTTCTGGGCCTGAGTCTCTATTTATATTGCCCGAGTTGAGTTTCAGTGTGGTTTTGATTTGGAAAAGTTCAATTTTATGTTAAACATAAAATTTCATGCATGAAGGAACACCAGAATTTCACTACTTCCCCCTGTTAGACAGCGTTGTGTAAAAGGGTGTTTTGAGATTGGGATTTGAGTAATGCAGTTGGGTCACCCAGTGTTGATGCTAAATAGGAACATTTTTAAATAGTTTTCATTCATTTTAAAATAGAGGATTTGTGCCTATATTGTTTTAAAAAAGGAGCAAACTGATCAGATGTGACTATTCATGGAAACGTATCCAGGGACATTATTGTTTTGTTTATTAAATTGTTAAAAATTGTTAATAATTACACTGTACTGTTTTGTTTTGCACAATTGGTCTATGTCTCGTGCGGGTGTTCTTATTTGGATTTCATTTGTCTTCTTCCCCTTTTTTTTATTCTTTATCCTCAAAAATTTTTTTTGTTGTTGTGTATTCTAGACTTCATGGAACAGATCGAGGAGAGTGAAAGAACTGAGTGAAGGAAGAGGAGGAAAACATCCTTCATTCAGGTCCAAACTGGAGAAAAAAAGTCATTTTACGAGAGCCAAAAATTAATTCTTTGTGCCTCAGACTGGAAAGACCATTCCAAACAAAAAAAGTCTTTAAACTTCACCATGAGGGGGTTTTTCATGGTGGAGAGACAATGAGACACCATGTGATTCGCCCCCAGTGTGGAAAAGAGTTTCACAGTGGAAAGCAAGTACACCTTAAGGATCATATTAACATCCACAATGTGAGGAGAAGCCTCACACACGTGGGATAAAGCATGCGGAAAGAGTTTCACACCTAAAAGAAACCTTAATAGACACATAAAAATGCACACAGGAGCGAGGAAACCACACACGTGTGATCATGTGTGGAAAGAGTTTTGCATATAACCAAAACCTTAAGGATACCACATGAGGTCCACACTGGACGAGAAAGCCACACACGTGTGATCACTGCGGAAAAGGAAAGAGTTTTTCACCAACGAAAATATCGCCTTAATGAACACAAAGTTGTCACAAAAATCCACACGGGAGGGAGAAACACACACACATGTGATCAGTGTTGGAAAGAGTTTTGTAATTGTAACAGGAAAACTTAAGCTCACACCTGGAGGACCACACTGTAGAGAAGGAGCCACACAACGTGTGATCAATGGCGGGAAGATTTTCTCCACTAAAAGAGACCGCCTTAGACAAGACCAATAAAAATCCCACACCCATAGAGAGAAACCCACACACATGTTGATCCGTGTGGGAACATTTTTAACAGTTACTAACATGTAACATGAAGCCCCCGCTTAAGATAACAACAATTAGGGATTCACACAGTGGAGAGATAGCCACACACATGTGATCACTGCGGAAAGAGTTTCACACGAACCGCCCGCCTTAATGACACAGTACAAAAAATCTCACGTCATGGTGAGGAAAACCACACATCCTGTGATCAATGTGGAAGGAGTTCTCTCATTTCACACAATGTCACCATCAGAGGTTCACACGAACAACGAAAAAACAACCTTGAATGAATGCCACATGACAATCCACACAGGAGAGAAACCGCACACACATGTGAAATCATGTTGAAGAGTTTAAGAGTTTCACACCGAAAAGAGGAACCATCTTAATGAACACTAACAAAGATTAATCAAAAATCAGCCACCTGAGAAGAAAACCACACACAGTGTGATCAATTGTGAAATAGTTTCATTTCACGACAAAGAGCAGAAAACCACCCTTAGGGCGTTATCGGTGGACATAAAAATCCACACAGTGAGGAGAAAACCACCCACAGATGTGATCACTTGCGGGGAAAGATGTTTCCACGAAAAAAAGACCACCATTAAATGACACACACAAAATCCACACGGGGAGTAAGCAAACCGAACACATGGGATCAATGCGGAAAAGAGGTGTCACACGAAAATGACCACACTTAATGACCACATGGACCAATCCACTCAGGTGAGAAGCCAACACGCGTGTGGTCAATGTGGAACGAGTTTTCACACGCGAAAAGAACACCTTAAGGATCACATTAAAAATCCACACTGGAGAGCAAACCACACACACTTTGCATCGTGTGGGAAGAGTTTCAAACCGAAAAGACCGCCTTAATGAACACATGAACAATCCCACATTGGAGAAGCAAAGACAAAGCATCTCATGTGATCAGTGTGGGAAGCGTTTTCAAACGGAAAAGACCGCCTGAATGAACACATGAAAATTCCACATTGGAGAAAAGCATCAGTGGCAATTTCAGGTGGGAAGAGTTTTCAAACGAAAAGAACACCTTAGTTAAACATTGAATAAGCAACATGGGAGAAAAGCCGTTTACTCGTTAGTCATCAGGGTGGGAAGAGTTTTCATTCAGATTCAGTCTGTGGGGGGGGCCACCTGAAAATTCATTACAAAAAAAGCTAGTGTGTTCTGTGTGTCTTTTTTTTTGCCAGGTTTTACGATTGCTGAGGTCTTAAAAGTACACCGAAGCAAAGACACAGTGGTGGAAGGATAATGTGGCTTTGCTATATGGGAAGGAACCGTTGTTCCTGCCACTGAGCTGAGACTGCACCAGTCAGTTCACACGGGAGGAAAGCCCTCATTACAGCGTTCCATTGTGACAGCAGAGATTTCAATTGGCTACGATATGTGAAAATACCATGAGAGGATCCACACTGGAGAAAAGCCACACACATTTTGATCAGTGCGGGGAAGAGTTTCATACGAAAAGAATAGCCTTGATATAGGACACATATTAAAATTGCAACAGGAGGAGAGAAACCACACACATGTGATCAGTGTGGGAAGAGTTGTGTATGTAAACGGAAGCCTAAGATGCACATCGAGGGATCCACACTGGAGAGAAGCCACACACGTGTGATCAACTGCGGGAAGAGTTTCTCACTAAAAGTAAAACTTAATAGACAGCATAAAAACTCAACACCGGAGAGAAAACCACACAAATTGGGATCAGTGTGGGAAGAGTTTTGCACTATACCCAAAAAATTAAGTACACATGAGGGAATCCACAGTGGAGGAGAAGCACCACCACGTGTGATGAATGAGAAGTAGTTTCAATCGGGAAGATGTTGCACACGCCCCCTTTAATACTCACAAAAAATCGGGACGGTAGAGAAACCACAAACATGTGATTCAATGTGGAAAGAGTTTCAGGACCGAAAAAAAAACCTTAATGAACACATGACGCATACACTCAGGTGAGAAGCCACCACAAGTGTGATCAATGTGGAAAGAGTTTCAGCACGAAGAAGTAACACCTTAATGAACACATGACAACTCCACTGGTGAGAAGCCACACAAGTGTGGTCAATTGTGGAAAGAGTTTTACAACACAAAACACACCCTTAATGAAAAAACATCAACAATCCACACAGGAGAGAATCCGCCCCCCCCCCCCCCCACACAATGTGATCAGTTGTGGGAAGAGTTTCAACACGAAAAGAAAACCTTAATGAAAAATGACAAATCCGACACGGAGAGAAACCACCACACATGTTTTTTTTTGATCAGTGTGGGATGCGTTTCCCACGAAAAAAGCACAACTTAAGATTCACATGAAAAACCCACACTGGAGAGACGCGGTACTCATTGATCAGTGGTGGAAAGGAGTTTTGAAAAAAAAAAAGCCCACTTAAGGGGACCCTGAACAAATCCACACCCAGGAGACGAGCACACATGCTTCCACACCTTCATTCTCACTTTGATTTAAACCAGGCTGGTGACTGCACACTGTGGCACTGCGCGAATGTCAAGGTACTTTTCCCTTTCTGTAATCCCACGATGCCGGATTGTACACAGCCAGGCCACGCACTTTGTTCCGCGGGACCACCTCACAACATTTCCAAAATTAGAACAACTGGAGTAAAACGTGATCAAAACAGGTAAACAGAAAGACGCATATTCTGAAGAAAGACATGTGAACGTTGTACTAAGGAGGAAGCTCTCACTTGGGGGCTACGTTTTACATGTCGAACTGTTTGGTTCCAAATCACGGCCTGAAGTTCATTAAGATTGATGGGCATATGATTGTTGTGTTTACCGAAAAGTGAAGGACGCTCCGCAATAACTAACGGAAAAGGGATGAGGTGATGTGCGCGTTTATATGTTCACAAGCTTCAAATCAGAAACAGATTTTTTTTGACATGCGCACACTTCTCAAATTAGTGGAAAGGGAAAGTGACATATAATAATATAGAGTTTCTCACTGTTTGTAACCTAATAATCCCAATCTCCCCTAAAACAATGGTTTTCTTTTATTGTTTTTACCAGCAGAATTAAATATTTTATTCATGCAAAAAAAAAAAGTCCACTCTCCCAGCGCCCAAAACTGGTTGCCCTGTGGATGACAGTGTTGTAGTTTGAGTCACCAACGGTCGAGTCAGCGTCAAGTATCGATACCAGTGGTCGAGTCGGAAGTCGAAGTCCGCGTGCACCCAAAGAAAGAGTCCGAGTCGCAGTCCAAGTCGAGTCACCATGTACCATGAGGTTTCGAGTTCCGAGTCGCGTCTCAGATTTCCCCAGAGTTCGCGTCGCGAGGGCGAGTCTCGAGTTCCCGTGGTGTTGATCGAGTCTGAAAGTCGCGGTCCTCGGAGCTCCCAGTGCCTACCTGTCTCCACTCTGGTACCTTCAAAGAACGGATATACAAATGTATTGAGTTGGTAGGCATTTGAAGTCCATGATATGGAAGGAGAAAACAACCTGAACTGAAAAAAAAAAAAAAAGGCCCATGGATTTACCTGGGATACCGCGTTGGGGAGACGAGAATCGGAGTAGGAATTTTTCAGGGTGTTGTGTGAAACTAATCCCTTTACCACTGGATTACAGTAATGCACTCAGCGCCAAAAAAAGAAAACTTGGATTCCACGGACACTGTAATTTTAACGATACTTAACCCGTACAAATAAATACGATTCTGCCGAGAGAGAGTGGTGTGGTGTGTTTTTGTGTAGTGTTATAGAGAGATGGAGCGAAATGAGCAGAGAAGAGAGCGTTTGTGGTGAGTGACCGCAGTGAGTTGGTGACGTGAGTTCGTTTGTTGTTCCAGTGAATGGGTGTGGGTGTGACGGCCGGTGATGCTGTGTGTGCGGCAACGCGACCTGGTCATATACGACCGTGTACACGTGATTGTTCTGACATCTGTTTCCTTGTTCACGGACACCACAGGGATTTTTAGGACGTCAAGATTGCACCATCCCACTCTCCACAGTGCCTATGCGCCCCTGGCCACCAAACATCATGTCATCTGATCTGCCGTCCACGCGCGTTACGTGCGTGACCTCCCAGTGCGTGTGTGTGTCAACCGCCAGCGAGCGAGCGGTAGCAGTGGTCCTGTGAGGGGAAACAACTAGATCCCGGCCGGTCTTGGGCACGAAACAGGAATACAGTGTAACACCTTATTATAACTTTTTTTTACAACAGATTTAGTCACAACAATGTCGATGCAATTGCTGCACGTCAGATGTACAATAATCCTGCGAGCGTAACGAGGGGGGACAATAAGAGGACCGAGTGACCCACAAGTCGATAATGTCCATCAGTCCGCGGAGTCCAAAAGCGAGGTCACGGAGTCCAAGAGTGAATGTAGTCTTCGAGTCAGGTCTCGAGTCCAAAGAGATTATTTTCGAGTACTCCATGTCAATGGTGGATGAGTACCAAAAACAAGGTTGAGTCCTGCTCCACATTCACAGTTGCCGAGAAAAAAGGTTTTTTTATGATGGCGAGGCCATGCATTATACAACACTTTATTCAAAAAGAAGAGACTCTCCTTCTGCTTGGCGTCATCTGTTTATTATGTTATTGTCGTGTCTGCGTCCATTGCACAATTCAACAGTCCTGTTCAGTTTTATGGGGTTCAATCCGATTGAGAGTTTACATTGGCAGGTCTCAATTTGAATTAGAAGAGGAATCAACCACCCCCTTCATACCGATCGAAATTTCATTCGGATCGGAGCTCCAATCGGATTTGATTAAAGCGTGTTTTATATGAACGTTTTTCAATCCGATTGATGAAGCAGATCTGATTACAAATGAATTATTTGGGTGCCTGTAACGTAAGCCCACTGTTGTTTTATGTCAGAATGTGTTTAAGATTTTGATCGTGATTAATATGTCACATGAAAAACTAAGGTTATGACTTCCGGCCGGTTAACTTCAAAACTGGGGCCAAACTTGCCGGAGTCCGCCATTATAAATGTGCCCTGCTGATACTATAGCTGGGCGGGTGGAGTACGTGATTAATCATATTTGACAGCCCTAATAATAAACGAAGCTACGTTTTCACTAAAACTAAATGCTGTCTATTTATAGTGTGTGTACCTACTAAAGAATATCATGCAAATCTGATTTAATGTTTAGCAATAGAATCGAATAGAAGAGAATAAAATCTTTATTGTCGCCCGGGGTGGAATATTTTTCTTTGGCTCACCGCTAGACAGACAGAACAAATAACAGACATACAATATCTCAAGCATAATGAAGAAATTATTCCTAAATAAACTTCAAAATAAAAATATCAAATAAAATAACAGAAATATTTGTTTTAAAAAGTTGCAAAATCTCATATTAAGAATAATATACTTAATATCATTCTTATTAAAAACGCTAGCAGCTCATTTTGTCTTGTTATTACTTTGTTTGGTTAAAAGAATACATTGCCTTTTGGATAAAATGATTTTTTATAAGTACTTTTAGCCAGAGGCACTCTGAGGCGCGGCTTCCCCCCCCAGACTTCAGAAGCTCAAACTCGCTAGAGGGGGGTGAGTAATATCTACAGTGATTTTCCTGTAGCTTTCTTCCCCCCCTCGTTTCTGTCAATGTATATTTGGGACATGGTTTTTTGTGGGTTTCCTACTATTTCCTAGCCCTTGACACTATCCTAGAGGTGAGCTTTTTCTAAGCTGCCCGTTTAAATGGTCAAATCAAATGCCAAGCAGAGAGATGGAAAGTTACAAAAACATTTTCATAGTTCGATATACACAAGCCGATAATCTGATGCACTGACCACCCAGGCTGTTCAGTCTCTAAGAAGACTGAGCGTTGTGAGCATGGCTTAAAGATAAATTGCTGGTATTATCAGTAAAACTCAGGTGGTGATCAATGAACCGTACTAGATATTAAACGTTTCCCCAGTTAGCTCACTTGACATTAAGTAAAACTGGCTCTGTATTGTGGTCTTTTTTTTTGCAAAAAAATTGAGCTCGTGTGCTCTTGCACATTCCTTTTCTAGTCCGCTCTCTTTGCACATGCTTCAAGGGCATATGTGTAAAAAGAGGCTTCTCCAAGGGGGTTCGTTTTTTGAAGATTACCTACTAAGCCCCCTTATCAATCGGCGTATTTTATTCAATTAAAAGTCTATGTTATATAAAATCATTTGTAAAGAAGAAACAAAGCCTGGGTTAAAAGAATGATGCCTTGTGGGCAACCCCCCCCCCCCCACAAAAACAGAGAGGCCGCGAAGGTAACTGAGGAATAACTGGCTATGCACTCGAAGCACAAAAAGGGGTTTACAATACAATTGAGTACGGACAGGAGAGGAAATCGATGATCCAGAGTAAAGAACAGGAGGGGATGCGCTGTTATCTTATACATTTCTGTCTTCTCTTATGGTGGTGTACCCAGGCAGGGTTGGAGTATCATGATAGTCTTTAAGCCAACTGATTCCGTCAAACACACAAGGTTGCTCTGTCTAAATTCCACAATCATGTTCCGCTCTCAATGCCAGTTCATCAAGTTTGTTACTTACCGTTGACGTTAGTCAAAGTAATGACAGGCAATGGGGAATCTATTACCCAGCGTCTCAAAGTCGATTACCTCACACACCTGTGACTACCTTTTTCGCGCTTCTTTTCTCCTCTCTGGCCATTCGGCGGAGCCGTGATTTCCGCCTGGTCGACAGGAAGAGTTGGTGGAACTACACCCGATTCCCATAGAGAACAGGTCACGGGTGTGGGTGAGATAGTCTTGGCTTGGCTGTTAGTAATCCCAGAGTTTAATGCCGATAAGCAGAAATTAGTATCCATAGTAAGCGACGGTATATCCATGGCAAAATGCTATTTTACCGTTCTACTTTAAGATGCCATTCAAGATACTATTTTAGTAAATAAAAGCTAATCAAAAACAAACAAGCGGTGAGCACAGGGTCGACAGCAGGCCGCGCCCCTTATTTAATTCATGAGTATATTGATGAAACTGTTATTTTGTTGGTCAGTGGCCACAGTGATGCCACCAGTGTTGAACTGGGGCAGATGGCCATGGAGAGACTGCTCTCCAAACTCCATTACGCAGTGAGTCACCAACCACTGGATTTAGACTGCTTGCAGTTTTTATGTAGTCATGAACTTCTCTTCATCACCTCCATCTCCAATCAAATAACAGTCCCAGAAGAACGCCTCTATGAACTTTTAACCCTAAAAAATCTAGTGAACAGGGATATTGAAAATAACACTGCACCCATAGCTGCCTTGAAGTGCAGTTTGAAGCAAAGATTGTCATCTCCAAAGAGCTTCTTCAGAAACTAATAAGCATGCAGCTGTCTGTAACATGTATTGCCCAGCATCTTGGTGTCTCAAAAAGGATTATTAATCATCGTCTCTATGAGTATGGCATTTCTGTTAAAGACACATACACAAAGATGACAGATGAGGAGCTTGACAACCTTGTTAGTTCAATAAAGGCTGAAAATCCTCACCTAATGAGTGTGTTATTGTGTTTATATCTTAAGCACTTTTGTGGACAGCTGACTTCTAAAGTTTTTGATATTCTGGATAAGTCATCAGCACGGTCAGGTATGCTAAGCAAACAGAGCAAGAATGGCAGGCAAAAATCAACAATCTGATCTTCCTTACTGGTATTTTAGTACTTTATACTAACTCTGCTACAAAGTTTTCTTACTGGTTAATGACATATGATGTATTCTGGTAATGTTGTCTTTGGTCTTCTGATCTGTTCGCGTTCATGCATTCAGGGGGCGTGGCTTTGAAGTTAGCATTTTCCAAGAAAGTGAAAGTGACGTGACATACAGCCAAGCATGGTGACCCATACTCAGAATTCATGTTCTGCATTTAACCCATCCTAAGTGCACACACACAGCAGTGAACACACACACACCGTGAACTCGCCCGGGGAGCAGTTGGGGGTTTCCAGCGTTCACGCGGTTGCGGTCCGTCAGTGCGTTCCAGGAGCGGTGAGTCTGCAGCAGTGCAGCAATCGTTTATGTACTGAGTCTATTTTTGCTGTGCTGCATGCGCTGAATTAAAGTGATAGCGCAATGTTCACAGTAAAAATTAACATGGATTGACACGGAAATGCAGTAATTTCACAATAAATTAATACTAATTAAAGGCTTCCGTGTTATACACGCAACACATGGGTTTTTGGCTAGGTTTAAAACAAGAAAAAGAGCACCTTTATATAAACGAGGCAACATGATATAGGCCTATGCATTTTTATGGAAGCGGAAAAACAAAGTTCATTAAGAACCGTGTGATTGCTTGTAATAAAGATTTAAATGCAAAAGGCACGAGAGTCGACTGTTTCTGTCAGTGGTGCTTTAATTTTAAATATTTGCGATAACACAATAAGAAAAGTAGGCCTAATTATTGTGTTTAAATGTTTTGCCGCTTGCTTGAGCAGCTTATTATACAAACCTAGAAGTCAAATGCATGAATATGTTGTTTATATTTATTAGGGTAAGTTTAAACTAATGTCTATGATTATGAAAGATTGTTACTGTTCTGTGATAAGTCACTTTTTTTTCTTTTTTTTTTTTAACATGGTTTGAAATATAGAATAATGAACAAATATTGTGTTTGTGGACTAAACCGCGGATCAGTAGCGGAGTTCAAACACGTCCTGTGTGAAAGAACAATGAGTCCGTGCTGCTTCTCCACCACACACGTAACGCACACGGACTGCATACTCGCTGCAGACGGAGTATGTGTGAAACAGGCGTGAGTCTTGTCGAGGTTTTTTTTAGGAAGCTTGGTAATTTCACAGTAGGCATACACACAGGTTCGAAGACTCATTCTCGCCCCCTACAGTGCAATTCATCTGGGTATACATCCGCGCTAAACTATCACGGTGAAAGTCATCATAGCTTGCATAGTATAGACCCAGCTCCCAACCCAACTTTGAGAATAGATTAACGGCAATATTTTTTTTTTTTGTCGCCCAATAAGAGTCTCACGTTAACGCAGCACGTTAACGCCGATAACGGCCCACCACTAATACATATACATACTCGCATATAAACATTTTGGTATTTTATTTAATATTGCTACCTCTACACATAAACCTATCTATAATAATATAATAGTTGAATGTTGTTTAATATTTAGTATATATTTCCATATGTATTATATTGTATGTATTTTTATCCTTATACACACACATATACACATTTTGGGTTTTTTACTTAATATTGCTTCCTCTACACATAACCTTTTAATAATAATAATAAATTAATAATAATCCAAGATATGTGCATAGTATAATACTTTAGCATTAAATATGACTGGAAGATAAAAAAAACAGAACAGATCCAACCAAGAGAGCAAAATTAATGTATCACACAGAAACAAATGTTATTTTCTCATAATCTGTAACCACTGCTCCTTCATAAATGTTTCTTTATTTGGGCAAAATATTTTTTTGCTGTGGCAGATGTACAGGCAGGTGAGGGTGCAATCTTTCTAAACTTTGTCTTTGCCTGTCCAGCTGTGTCTGGTGGTATCTGGTAGTTATGCAACTGGTGGCTATATTGTGGAGGCACAACAGGCTGTACTCGTGCTGGAGGCAAAGCATCCAATGCCACTGGACGTGCCTCTGGAAGGTCCAGCCCTTGCAACAGCAAGGAGACCTCCTGACCCTTAAAACGGTTATTGTGCCACGTCGTAAGGGTCCTCTGATTTACCTCAACTAGCTGAAGGGTTGTTTTGCTCATCACCGTTCCATTGCTCAGGATTAGCTGCCGAATTCTTCTGTAATCACAGAGAATGAGATCCCATCCCACTTCTGTATGAACGAAAAATATATAATTCAGAGGAGATCATAAAAAGTCAGGATTACTCTATATTCTACTATGTGTTTTATTTTCTGCCCTGACACCTAGAACACAGAATACAGTGTACAAAAATCTTGGTAGTATAATTTTTTTCTGATATGTCAAAAGGACATTGTTATTGTCCAGAAGCTAATCTGAAATTTTAAATTAAAAAACATGCTAAGCATCGCGGAGCTGCATTTATATCATAATAGTTTTACCTGTATACTGCAGGTGGAGTGAAGCTAGGGACCAATTTCCTGCCATAAACTTATCATAGTTCTCATTGACAGCAACCAGCTCCCCCCATGTAAGTGCACGAAACAAACCTCCATCTGCAACAGCAGCTACAGCCCGAAACTCTGATTCCAGCGTAACAAACCCCTTCCAGGAGATAAATCTGGAAGTTCAGGCTGTTTACTTGCGCTGTTCCTTAGAAAAAAGAAATAGAAAGCCAAATATTGTTTTGAGAAAATGCAAACCAGAAAATATTATGTTATCTGCAAATATCTAAATAATAAACAGAATTAGTGGCAAGATGTGAGGTATATTCTGACATGACAAACCTGGGCAGAAATCTCACTTAGGTGGCAGTGAAATGATCCTGTGGATGTGGGAACCACTGGCACACCCATAAGTTTTTTTGAATCCACCCACCCTTGTTTATGGTTCCAGTTTCCAAGTAAGTGGCACATTTTGGAGGTCCTGAATATAAGTGATGTGCAGCCTCGGACATTCAAGATGTGCTGCATTCTCACGCAGATCAAGAAGCAGTGGAACACCAAGGCATCATTCCCCTTGCCACCCATGAGCTCTCTGATGTAGGCATATCCAAGGAGAAGTAGGATAGTGGTTTCTTCTCCTCATGTTCTCCTCCTGCGGTGCTTTGGAGCAGCTCTCATCTTTACTTAAGTGACTGTCCAGCTCTGCCTCCATCAGTATAGAGCCAGCCCTGTTGGGTGAGTTGCTCCCTCTTGGCCTGTCTCAGCAGAGTGAGATCCTCTGCGTCCCACTCAAAAATACAAGATGACAGCCTAGCCATAAATGTAGGGTACAACTGGTGGGCGTCAGTGGTGGACCCTTCTGCCAGATGTCGCATAAAATGCCAAATGTCTAGGCGGACGATGACATCGGGCCAGCCGCTGAACCACCTCTTCAGTTTAGTCTCTCCCACTTTCTTGCTAGTCACAGTCCACATAAATGACATTGGGAAGATCAACACCAGCATTTTGGTATCGCTCTGTGAGCCCTGCAGACGTGAGGTTTAACCCAGCCCCCTTCATTGGCAGTCAGGTCACTCATCAGCACCTGACCTATCTCATTGCCTACTGAGGTAAGCCACTGTGCTGTGCCTTTCGCAGGCCCACTCAACTTCTTGGTAAAATGAAAGAAACAATAAGCATAGCAAATAATACAACATGCATCCAAATCAGTAACACTGACAAATAAAGCTCTTTTAGTCTCACAATACTTTATAGATAAGGGTACAGTCAATAACGCAGCTCATCTGACCTTCTTAGTTGAATCCATTTTTAAAATTGATCCATACATGGATGTTATGCTGGCATTTATGTGATTGAGCCTGTTGAGAATGTCCTGACCGTATACAGTAAGTAGCCATTTGTAGCTGGGTACTGGAGCAAGTGATGGTGGTTCCTGGAAGTGCAGTGGATGAAGGCCAGGATTATCAAAAAAGACCACACAGTCTGATGTGTACTGAAGGGCACATTTCAACCACTCCTCACTGTGGTTCTCTCTCTGCTGGCCGATGATCCTCACTGGGCCATTCCCCATGCCCCTCTCAAGCAGCAAGCGAAGAACCCGAATGTCACAGGCATACCTTGGAAAAAAGTATTCATTCAAGTATCTTATTATCAGATATCTAATTATTGTAGGAAATATTTATCAAAAAAAGGTAGCACATGAATGAACATGACTGCAAAATAATGACTTGCGTGTGAGGATGACTCTGAATTCAGATTGATGGGCCAGGTCCAACTGCTGCAGCACAGCATGACTCCAGGATAGGTAGCTGGTTCCACACCTGATGCAGATCAGGGTCTCTGTCTCCATGTTGTAGTATCTGTTGATATCTAACACCTGTCGTACCCTCCAGTGCACACCACCACCACACAGCTGATGCCTGCCACAGGCAGGGTTAGTACACTGGAGCCGCACCTTCCACAGCCTAAAAAGTGCTTCCAACACCCAGTTCTGGTCCCGCAGTGTCATTGTCTGTGGCCAAAGAAGTGGGAGATCTTCTGGCTGAGATAAGACCTCCTGATATTATCAAAAATACTGGTTTGAATAAAAGCTAAGAGAGCATTAAATGACGAAGGCATGTATATATTTTGAATGACATCTTACTGGGCTCCTCACAACAGCAATCTCAGAAATAGTTGATGGTGTTGCTGTTTCTTTGATGCGTTGTGAACTCTGAGGTGGAGGAAGGAAGAAGGAAGAGGAGGACTGGATGACAGGCCAATGAGGTATGGGGGATGGAGGAGGACAAGGATCAGAGGGTGGGCATGAAGCTGCGGCTATTAAGGGGATTGCCCTTGTTTTTAATGAATTACAATGATGCGCATGATGCTGAGTGCGACGCGCAGCATTTATTCTTATTTGTCTACATATTTAATCTTCATTACAAATCTTGTTTGGTTTATAAGAGTCATGCATCCGTTTAATCTTAAGAACAACTAATGATCCACGAATTGGAGCGACATCTGCCTTTAGATCATTTTAAAATGTCAAATAGCCTCCAATTTACAGGTTATAACTGCATCTGACTCAGTTGTAGACTTGTGAAGATTATTTTTAATGCGGATCCCAAACTGTAACCAAAAAAGAAATGTGCTCTATTGTTTTTCATATACAAGTGTTTGTGTGAAAATTATTAATGCGCATAGATGACAGGGAGGCGCCCTCAACACACTTGAATTTTTCCTGATAATGAAATAACTTAAAATTGGGGTGTCTCACATACATTAGAAATATATTTACAGAAAGCTTGAAATGTCTACTTTTAAAAGAATCAATTCAAAATGAAAGCATTATGTAATCTGTGAAGGTGGCATTTCTCTTTAAAGGTGCATACAGTATACTGTGGAGATGAGAGTCAGCACTGTGAATTTCATCCTGTCTCCTTTTTCACAAACTTAATGCATGTGTTTGAGCACGGCATATATTAAGGCTCATTATGTATTATAGATGTTAATTTAACATAAATGTGCGATTAGATGAATAATGACTTAAATTAACAACTAGGCTACTAGTAACTATAAAAATCTTACGTGGGGGGCAGACCTATTAAATACCCTCTATACATCTCTGTTAAAGTTTTAAGCGCATTTTTCGTTTGCATAAATTCTTAAGATTTTCGTGAATCCAGCCCCAGGTTTTGGCTGCAAATGTCACATCAGTAGCGAATTGCCCAGTAATGAAACTAAAAATAATTAGGCCTACATGATGTCTCGGGGACAGTTTTCTTATTACTGCAGTATATTTTTTACATTTGTATTGCCAAAATATTGCACAACATTATACCCGAACAATTAAAACAGTGCAAAACTGAAAATAAGTAGCTTCTAAAGCAAAAAATCCAGTCAGAACAAATGATTTTGTCTCTTTGGCGAATCACGGCTTCTCTTTTCGGCAGTTTTTTTGTCTCTCTTCTCAAAGAGGGGCCTCATCTCTCATGAGAAAAAAAAAAATTCTATTGTAAATGCATGTAATACTCTGTATGCAGTTGCAAAAACATGACACAAGCCAAACCAAATTGAGGGCATTTCTCCTACTCTGCCTAAACCTGCTCTGCGAGTTTGAAACCATCATAAGACACTGTCCATATAAAGAGCAAAGCGATTCACCACCTTTATTTCCAACCCCACAAGCAATACAGAACTACCCCCCAAACCCCAACCCCTCAAGCTGAAACTGACCTTCTGTCTGTTTTGGCTGCGAGGCAGATGTGTCATGTTACTGGGTTGAAATATGCTGCCTGCACTCCACACTTGGGACAGTGTTATTCCTGCTTCCTGCTTGACTTGCTGCTGTTTGTGATCGTGGCTCCGTGTAGCTTTGTTTTTCTGTAGAATCTTTATATTACTATCACTCTCTGTTGTTTAAAGAGTGATAAAATGTAACTAATTCCCACCATATTTCTGATATTATCTATCAATCTAATCCCTGATTAATTTGATCGTTCACTTATTTTAAATCCTTGAGTGCAGTACCTGCATCGCGTTAGCACTCGTTAGCTTGTCATTAGCATTTCCATTTGTGCCTATCGCTGTTTTCTTTCCTCCTCTCCTCTCTCTCTCCGGTTTAATAAAAGTTCATTAAAAATAAGTTAATTTAAAAACATTATAATAAATACAATTCATTAAAAACAAGTTCATTTAAATACATTATAAGTTCATTTAAAAACATTATAATAAATACAATTCATTAAAAATAAGTTCATTTAAATACATGCATTATTATAATAAATACTAATAATTACAAATCATTAAAAATGAGTTATTTTAATGTATACATTAAAACAATAAATTAAAATCATTTAATTTCAATAAAAACAACATTTATTTAAAAAAATCATTCCACCAGGCGTCCAATGTACTGTAGAAAAACAAACAGAACAACAAATTACAGTTAACAGACCCGAGCAGCGCTGAAAGTGCTATGGGCTACATAAGGTCTATTGCACGCACACAAGAAAAAGAAAATCATTGGCCAAAGGTCATCATGTGCCTTAGCGATATCTCTCTGATTGGACTGCTGCCAAGAATAAAAGACCCCTGCACCCCCCATCAAGGATCATTCATCAAGAACTACACACCTATTTTCTGAGGTAAGTCACTTTGTACTTTTTCTACAATTTTTTTTGCGTAAAAGTTGTGAACTTGACAACTAAAGCGTAATTATTCCAATAAAATGAAAGTGATAAGGCCTATGATGGTTACAAGACAGGCGGACAATATAGGATTCATTAAATAATCTGTCAGGATTTGTTCAGAAAGGAGTATTTCTGACAGTAAAATGTAGTTTGTTAAGTAATTTTTTACCTTAATTCAAATTACATTAATTTTTTTTTTTTTTTTTGTGTAATTGAGAATTCAGTAATGTAATTTGAATTAAGGTAAAAAAAAAAATTACTTCAGAAATCCTTTCATAATATAGTTTCCTGTTTTTTTACTGTAATGAAGAAATGACAATACAGTAAACTATATTATGACAGGATTTGTTCTGAGAGGAGTATTTCTGACAGGAAAATGTTGTTTCTGAAGTAAAATTTTAATGTGACTCTAAATTGAGTTTGACACCACTGCACTAAACCAACTGAATGGTGCATCTTTTGGACATAGTCGTATTATTTTCCTGATGATTTGCCATTGGTTTTCTGTTTTAAGATGCTGATACATGGGGCAACTTTTTGTTGTTGTGGTGGGCACTTTTCCATTGAGATAAGTGAGAGAAATTTGTTGCCCATCTTAATGGAGAAAGTGCCCAAGCAACATTGCTCAAAGTTGCCTGTGTATCATCACCTTTACTCTTTCAATCAATCTTTTCTCTTTCTCTTACCCTCCAGAATGTCAGCGGTAAGTTCGCCATACAGCAGGCCTGCGCCCACCCGGATCACTCATCATATGAGGTGTCCAAAAACTAAATTAAAATAGCGTTGTACAAAACCACTACAATAAGTGCCCTCAGTGATGCGTGAGGGCATTTATTGCTCCTGTGGAGGGTGAAAGCCCACTGTTTGAGACCAGCGGATCACTCATTATAAAAAATTACACCCTGTCCCACAAATTTGGACGGGAGTGCATATTCCTCAACCCCAACTCGAAGGCAGAAAGGTCAGCCAAGTACCTCCTCAATCCACCAACTGCGCTGATGTCTGGGGAAGAGCAGGACCTGTTCACAAGGGGAGGGTTCATCTCCCTGAAGGGAGAAATTGAAAAAGTGAGCAAATATAACAACATTTTATTCAATAAATTTAACTTTTTAAAAGAGCCCCCCACCAATTGTATTTATATAGCCACAAATGTTTTGCTAATTTTTATTATTATTGGTGATATTCTCTGCTAATATTTTTTTATTGCATTTTTTCTTCATAGTAAAGTATACTAAATGCCTTACCACCACAGGTTGAATTAAAGGTAATGCTCTTTGTTAAAGATGCATTTTAACTTCAGATTTACAGCCAATGTTATTTTGATTATGTCTAAGCACTAGGTGTAATTGTATTCACTTGCATTGCGATAATAACAATCTTACTCCTTGTGATCTATGCAGTTGGTGGTCCCCAGGATGCCCCGAGTGGCTGATGGAGAGGTCCCCATCAGAGACTCATCTCTCCGGGTGTGAAGCCCAGAAGGGTTTTGGAGGTGTCCCTTCTACAAGTGATGAGTCCCTAGGTCTAAGCTCAGCCTGGGGGATCATGTGTTGGTACCTCTGTGCCCCAGGGGTGAGGCCCAGACCTTCTCCCAAGCTGAACTCCATCCAGCTATTCAGCCGTTGGAGGTATTACAACATTATACACTGCATGTAAATCCCATCTATTCTCCCAATTGATCTTTCTGCATCTTCCTACATTCTGAGTGTCTACATGGATATACACTTCTTTATATATTCATTGGTAATAATTCTTATATTTGGTAATACTTTAGAATTGGAAGGGGGCACTATTAGTTTCATTGATTAATGCTTGGACTAAGTTGCCCTTAAATACCTTAGTAAATACATTTGTTACAGTACTTGTCAATCTGTTACACATAATGTTGAGGTGGAATTTCAACACTACTGGGAATCTCGGATGGAGATGGTGAGACAGTTCTGTCCATTTGACACCTATGATGAAAGAATACCACGGTCCCTGCAAGCTAATTAACTCGATATCACCGCTGGATGACTTACCAATAAAAATTATAACTAGCTCACAAAAATAAAATGGTTCAGAGTATTGAACCATTGGGGGAGATGTTGGAGGAAATGTTCCAATCAATTTGACTTTTTTTTGTTTTTAATAGTTCAATTTTCTATTAGTTTTTTTATCAGTCATTAATTGTTGCATTTTTTATTAGTTGTTTTATCAGTCATAAATTGTTACATTTTTTATTAGGTTTATCAGTCATGAATTGTTACATTTTTATCAGTCATTAATTGTTGCATTTTTTGTCATTAATTGTTACATTTTTTATTAGTTGTTTTATCAGTCATAAATTGTTACATTTTTTATTAGGTTTTGAATTGTTACATTTTTTATTAGTTTTTTATCAGTCATTAATTGTTACATTTTTTATTAGATTTATCAGCCATGAATTGTTACATTTTTTATTAGTTGTTTTATCAGTCATTAATTGTTACATTTTTTATTAGTTGTTTTATCAGTCATAAATTGTTACATTTTTTATTAGGTTTATCAGTCATGAATTGTTACATTTTTTATTAGTTTTTTATCAGTCATTAATTGTTGCATTTTTATTAGATTTATCAGCCATAGAATTATTTACATTTTTTATTAGTTGTTTTATCAGTCATTAATTGTTACATTTTTTATTAGTTGTTTTATCAGTCATAAATTGTTACATTTTTTATTAGGTTTATCAGTCATGAATTGTTACATTTTTTATTAGTTTTTTATCAGTCATTAATTGTTGCATTTTTTATTAGGTTTATCAGTCATGAATTGTTACATTTTTTTATTAGTTGTTTTATCAGTCATTAATTGTTACATTTTTTATTAGGTTTATCAGTCATGAATTGTTACATTTTTCTATTAGTTGTTTTATCAGTCATTAATTGTTACATTTTTTATTAGCCGTTTATCAGTCATAGTTATTTACATTTTTTTTTATTGGTTGTTTTTATAAATATAAGTTCTGACTAGTAGCACGGCGTGAATCTGGCTTAATGGCTTCTGATAGCCAAGTTAATAAACAATTACCATTTTAGATCACGACAAACTGTACTATATAATGTTTTGTTTTCTCAAACTGAAAGCATAAATCCTAAGCTATCCCATACCGTTTTCAAAGCATAATGCAAAACTGTAACATTCATTCACTGATGCTCTATGCACCTTCAGTAGCGGCTTTTAAACTGAAAGCAGCGTGTAATTTACTTCTTCATAGCAACTCCGCCAAAATAAAAAGCCTGCTGATTTTAAGTTTGAAAAATGATGAAAACGCTTTTTATTTATTTATTTTAGAGGCTTTCTTTATCTGTGCTTTACTTGCAAATTGGGGAAATACAAGCCGTTTCTTCTTAAAGGCAAAATAAAATAAAGTAGTAAATATTATTAGCATTTTATTTTTAAATTCTACTTCAAAAAAATAAATTTTGTTTTTGTATATATAATACTAGGCCTACCATTTGTTATTATTAATATTATTTATTACCATTATTATTTAGTTTAATTAAAAAAAAACTAAATAAATAGTGTAGTAATATTTATAATTATTATTAATCTTCATTTTTATAGTTATATTATATACACATTTAATGGCCGTTTTATGATATAATTCAAACTAATCTACAGTCTCTGCTAGGACCAAACCAAATCTACAGGTTCTCTTATGAGAACCAGGCTGAAAAAATTATGTGCACCTGTATTATATATATATATATATATATATATATATATATATATATATAGCCCATGGAGTTCATTTATGTATTTAAATATAAAAACAAATGCACATCATTATAGCTCTGATTATTGCTGATGACATTGTAATAAAAGATTGATGTCGATTAAAAGATACATTAAACCTTTGGAAGGCCATATCATGTATGCCTGGTATCACAACAACCGTTTATATGAATTAGGTGATTGCTTTATAAGCATTAGAAAATCAAGACATTGTTATTTTAGTAACATGAAAAACAAAACGATTATAAATAAAATCTTACCTGCTGCAGTTTTTGATGAGAGAATTGGTATCACCAGAGCCCGTGGTATCACTCAGAGTGTGTCGTCGCCGCCGCACTGACATGAGCTGAACACATGGCATGAACGCGGTAAAAACTCCCGCGAATCCGCAGGGTTTTTTTATTCACCAGCCATCTGATGTCACCATTCAAACCAAATGGGCTGTTCTTTCTTCAGATTCCCGTCTGATGTAAAAAACTAGATGATGTAGTCCACAGTCCTCTCACACAAAGTCCAACTCAAGATTGGAACTTCTACCGGCTTAAATTTTGGTGGTGCATCTTCTTCATGACACAATAATTATACTGCAAAATTCACTAGACAAATATATATGTCTACATTTAAATGGCAATAATTCAAATCGACTCAGGTAAAATAATTATTTTCTACACATTAAATAAATTAATGACATTGACGATCTTTTCAACCTAGAGTGTCCAGTGGGGCTCACGGATGGGATCGGGACTCTACTAGCCCCCATAGTGATGAAATGAATTTAGATAGCAAGAAATAGTTTAGATTGCCTCCACATCCAACCCGCATGGATTCTGCACTCTGGCCAGATGTAAATGGATCTGGGGCCAAAACTGCTTGCTGTCTGGGTACGTATTTATTTTGATTCTGTAGGGGGGATTTTTTTTTTTTTTATCCCCACGTCTTGAATATGTATTTTTTTGTGCACCAAAGGAGCAGGGCAAATTGCCTCTCATAACAGCAATTTAATTTACCTTGCACATTCTCGTATATCCAGTTATCTACGCATACAATCTACTCATTATCTACGCATATAATTTACGCATATCCAGGGCCACATTTGCAGTTCTTAATATATAAATCTATCTATTTATCTATCTATCTTCAAACCTCTTCTATCTATCTTCAAACTTTATCTCTTTCTAAGTAATCTATCTTTCCTTCTTTCTTTTTAACTAATCAATCGTTCTTTTTAACTATCTTCTTTCTAACTTCTATCTATCTATTTATCTATCGCTTTCTTAGTAATATATCTTTCTTTCTAACTAATCTTTCAAACTAATCTATCTATCATTCTTTTTTTCAAACTAATATATCATTCTTTCCTATTAACTATTCTAAACAAACTGAAGCCCATTATGCTAGCGACATGCTGGTAACGTGCTAGTCACTTGGTAATCATGCTAGAAACATGCTAGGGACATGCTAGTAACATGCTAATCATGCTAGAAACATGCTAGCGACATGCTAGTCACATGTTAATCATGCTAGCGACATGCTAATAGCTTGCTAATCATGCTAGCAGCATGCTAGTCACTTGCTAATCATGCTAAAGACATGCTACTAACTAGCTTATCATGCTAGAAACATGCTAGTAACTTGCTAATCATGCTAGCAACATGCTACTAGTAACTAGCCTTTACTGCCAGAAAACATGCTAGTAATCCTGTTAACTGCGCTAACAACATGCTAATCATGCTAGAAACATGCTAGCGACATGCTAATCATGCTAGAAACATGCTAGTGACTTTGCTAATCATGTTAATGACATGCTAGTCACTTGCTAGTAATGCTAGCAATATGTTAATCACTTGCTTTTTTAAACTTCTTAAACTACTTAAACTTTTTTTTAAACTTCTTTCTCTCTCAAACTTCCTGTTCAGGCTTTACTCTCTGCTCAACTTGAAGCTCTTGTCTTGACAACAATTTTTTTATTTTATAAGTTTTCGGGTACTTTAACATACTAAAAAAATCATCTTTAGTACTACTTAAGATCATCTTAAGAACACCTAAGTGTACTCAACTGTGCTATTTTGAGACAGCATGAAATATGAACTAAAATATACTTTTAACATACTATCTCTGTATTTAAAAATATATTTAGATACTACTTATAGTACATTTGAACCCATAGTGTACTACAAGTGGTAACTAAATATATTTTTAAATACAGATATAGTATGTTAACATTAAATACATGCATTTTACTATTAATGTCCTGTTTCCACATTCCTGCTATAAGTGATCTACTTTTATCAGTGTCGGCGCTGTGGTGGGGCATTTGAGCACCGTGCCCCCCCAGCGGGACTCATTGAATGCCCTCATAACCAACAGGCCTGGCCATGACCCCCCCCCCCCCAACAAAAAAACTTTTAGTTATTCTTTTAATATTAAATGTACAAACTGTAACTTAAATGAAATAAAATTAAATCAACGGGGAAAACATTAATTTTGGTTGTTCGTGACATGTTACTAGTCAATGCTTATTGGTCGCTGAGTAAACATGTTGTTACATTTGTTTATTTTGTCTCGCTGCGCACATAATCCATTTTTAGTTTGTCGTCTTCTTTAGCATAGTATCATTGGTATGTATTTCTATGTAACTGTTGTAGCCTAATTATAGACAAAGAAATGGGATTTACGGAAAAATGGGTTTTAGACCTCCTGCAGCACCTCTTCCACACAGCAGGACTCTTGACACTCCACGGCCATCGTCGCCTGACATCGCCTGCAACTCTTCTGACGGTAAGTCGTTTGTTCATTTCACTTATTAAAGCCAGCCCTGTCTTTGATGACAAGGCCTACTAAGCAGTAGAATTGTTGATGAATGTTTGCTAGGTCTATGTGTTTTATACTTGGCTGCCTGTAAGATATGCTTATGTCATTTCTGCCTGTTGCGTGGCTTGTCCAGTTAGCTACTTGCTGCCCGAATGCGTGCCTCAGTTATATCCTGTCCTGTTACTTATATGTTGTCCAGGGGTGTTTTTGATGATGGTGGAGGCTGGTGTTGTTTAATGTTTATTATCAGTGGTGTGGTTGGTTATTGGTTTTCTGAAAGAGCATAAAATGCGTTGGAGGTGGATCAACATTTTGACATGCAGAGATGGGTTAAACGACACTGCATTTATTTGCGTATAACCTCCACGACAGCCCTACACTGTGTGTGACTGAGCTGGAGAGAGAGGGCATAACTTTACCATACTTTACTGCCTTTTAATGTGACTCCACTCCAAACGCTGTCTTCATTTTGTTTATTAAACGCAACGTTTATAATTTCAAAAGCATTTCTAAATTCAGTTCATATTTCCAAATGAAGATTTCAACAACAAAAAAATTTCAAGCCAAAATAACAAAATGGTTAAAAAGAATATCGCAAAAGTTTCGCACAAATCTGTAATGGTAACGCGGCTACATGATATAGAAATTAACAACAACAAGAATAAACGAAACTCGCAAATAATAATTAATAATAGACCTAATAATAATAATAATAAAATGTGTTTCTCTTTTTTATTGCATTTCTGCTGTGTTGGACTATGATGTCGCCACTGCGTAAAAATATTTCTCAAACGGCAGTGCCCCCCCGCCGATGACCCAATGCCCCTCCAGTAGATCTGCTCTGGCGCCGACTCTGACTTTTTTCAACATCTTAAAGTCTGGAGACCAATTGGATTTATTTGTGAATAATTCAAGGAAAAGTCAAGAAGATGATTTCAATAGAGTGCACTTTCAAAAGTGAGTTAACATAGTCAGAATGACTGGTGCAGTACCAAAGGCAGAAGAGGCATTGTTTGAGGCATCTATTGAACAAAAGTGATAAACTAGTCAATGAAGAAATTCTTTTTCTCTTCATAATATAGGAGAATGAGTCAAATTCTAGTTTTTGTAAATAAATGTCTTAAATTTGTGCAATACTGAATCTGAGGTAAATCTATAAAACCTCCTTAGAAACTTAAACTCTACAAACTGCTTCCACTCTACAACTACTACTACTACTTCTACATCATTTTAGAAAACTAATAAGGGTATCAATAGATTTTTAAATGTAATCATATGAATACAGTTAGGCTAATTTGGGTCATGCCCCCTCTGTTTTTAATAGTTTTTTATATTTTTTGATATGTATTCAGTGTGTCTATTTGCAATCTCGTAGAATATACATACCAAAACTCATTTTGGTATGTATATTCTACGAGATTGCAAACTCGTACTATTAATACGCATTCTCATGTGATCGTGTTGGGTCATCACAGCACCCTCACCACTGTGATGTACCAACTACTAACCTTTTAAAACAAATCTACACGTGATAGCAGTAGAAATGTACTGTTTAAAGTTTTCCTACCTTTTCTGGAAGAACCAGAATCTATAATATGGATGTAAGCAGTTCATCTGACCTTGGCTGAGCTGCCTCCTCTCCTCTCTGCCTGCTCTGGCATAAAACATAATTTTAAAAAGACTGAAGAAAAACTTGTTGATTTTTAACATTAGCCATACTGCACTGTTTAGCAACTTACATGTTAGCTGAAAATCACGCTTAATCTTTTTTTTTTTTTTAACTTTCTTCATTGTGACAGTTTTCATCCCAGACTTCACTAACGTTTTGTCCCACTAAAGGTGTTCATACTTATTTTTTGTACAGACCGTTTGGCTGCAAAAAAACACAATACTGAAATCAGTCGATGTTAAACAGTAGCTTAATAGTTTAAGTAGCTTAAAGCAGTTTCAGACAGGACTCCACCAGGGTTTCCGTTGTCCGGTAATTACCGGACATTGGCCGGGAAAAAAAATTAAATGTCCGACAAAATTAAATCTCTCCGGTCAAATTGTCAGATTAAAAACTGCCTAATAATCCCGGCCCCGCTCTCTAACACAATCTGAATCTAATCAGTTTGAAAGTTTTAAACAACATCGCATGTTGCATTTCAAAATAAGCGCGACGCTAACGGCTATAATATAGACCTAAACCACGGTAACTATTGAGAGATCGCTTTCAAATATGGCCAGGCCCAGGCAGACTAGCCTTTAAAAGTTTTTCTTTCAGAGGCCAGACGCTGGAAGGAGGATGCGACTCAGGGACGCCTGAAGCCTCAGATGTCCAGAGCCAGACCAGCCTGCTACCACCGGAGAAAAGCCGGGCGTAGTAGGCATTGATCGGGTGAGGAATGGAGTGACAAGTTCCCATGGCTAAGATGTGAGGTAGTTGATGGTAGCAAAGCTAAAAATTTCTGTCCACGCCAAGTAAAAGGCAGGACGACGCAACGGATTCAAGGCTAGAGGGGTCAATAATTTGAGAATGTCTGCTCTTATTGAACATAGTCAGGAGCAATGACCATGTTTTGTAGTAAAAACAATTGGTTGATTGACGCCTAATCGGACGCCCGTGTTTTTTTTTCCATCTATTTGAAAGTTAGGCTAATAAACATGCTGCATATACGGCCTGATTTATACGGCTTTTTAAGCTATATACACTGCTTTCAGTTCCCCCAACTTGACTAATTAAGAGGCGATATTTGACCGGCATATCATCACAATGTCCGAAAACGACAACCCTCTGCGGTCACTTTGACCGCACCATTTTTTTTTCTAAGCTGGAAACTCTGACTCCACGCTCTTTCACTGGCAGCTTCGTGCATCGCGGCCCAAGAGAGGGGGAGGGGCCCGCGAGAGGGGAGGGGGTAGCAGTAACTGACAACAGATTCTTCTCCTTTTTCGGTTTTCATGTAAATATATGTGTTTATATGTACATATATGTAATGTTTAAGAGTATATATGATATATAAATTAATAAATAAAATACATTTACATATGATCAAATACTTTTGCTGGGAAAAGAGAGCTCACTAAATGAAAATGTGTCCAATAATATATATTTAATAAAAAATGTTTTTTTGACCGTTCAGCAGAAACAACACCCGGTGAACTCATCCTAACCCTCCTTTTGAAAGGGAATAAAGCTCTGCTGGAGATTTTAGGATAGATTTTGTGTCATTTATCCCTTGCATGCGAGAGGGGAGGGGGGAGGGGCAGCAGTAACTGACAACAGGTTCTTCTCCTTTTTAGGGCTTTCTTGATAAGTTGGACAGTCTGAATGTGCAGAAATGTAAATAATAATATAGTGTAACTACTTTCTGACAGATTGCCTTTTTGTTTGATTATCATTGTGATTTTTTTTTATTTAGTTTTTTTTTGTGTGTGTGTTTTTTATTTTTTTGTTTGTATTTTGTTGTGATATGCTTTTTGTTTTTTTTTTTTTTTTATTTTCTGTCATTTAATTGATTATTATTATTATGATTATGATGATTGGTATTATTATTATTGTTATTATTATTATATTTTTATTAGCCTAATATTTATGGAGGACTAAAAATGACTTAAATAAATAAATAATATATATTAGTCGTGGGACTCGATTAAAATAATCTAATAATCTAATTTATTACAAGCTTTGTAATTAATTAATTGCCATTAATCGCATTTTCATCAAATAGCAATATTTATATGTCAGAAATAAAATAAAGAAGCTTATTTTGTATGTTCTGAGGCCGACCTCAGTGGAAACCCTGCAGTTACCTGTAGTGCAGTCTGTAGGCACATTATCCAACTGTTCACAGCTGAAGTCCACTTACATTTGCCGTTTTGACTGTGTGGATGTACGTGGATGTATGTGGTAGATAGATACAATTTATTTATCTATTTATTTTTCTACATTTATTTCTGTGTCGTGTCAGTCGTTGTGTAAATGTATAAAGGCGAGACTGACCTCAGTCTGAAGCCTGATTGGTTAAAATTCTGAACTGAGAGGGGTTTGTCTTCTCTGTCCAGATTTCAGCTAATCAGACTTCAGATTCAGGTGCTGTCCACCCTATTAGTATATACTTTTCCATTTACACAGAGCACAGACACAGAAATACATGTAGAAATACAGAAATAAATAAATGTGGAAAACTAAAATTAAATAGATAAATAAAATTCAACTTTTAGATTTTTATGTGCAGAGTGTATAGATTTATATATATAAATATATTTCTTTTTTTTTCTAATTAAGTCATTTTTAGTCCTGCATAAATATAATAATAATATTCATTATTATTATTATTATAATTATTCAGTCTCCTAAACAGAGACGTATCTAGGAAATCTTGAATAGGGGGGTACTAAATTCCTAAATCACATACATTTTCCAATTTTTTCTGGTCTAATTTTGCCCACTAATGGTGTCTAGATTCCGGAACAATCTGCAGCGAAGCCCGCAAATACATAGCGGGGAATATTATTGGTGTGTAGTTTCGAAGATGCTTTAAGGTGCATTCACTCGGCCTCGTAATTCCTGTAGTTACAAGATTCTAGTTGTAAAAAGCGTTCACGTCCTCGTAGAGCTCGTAATTACAGCTTGTAAGCTGGGAGCTTTCTGAAAGCTCACAGATGTACCGAAGATGTGTCGGCTGTGTCAGCTGTACGATCTGAGTGGTTTAGTTTGATTTGATTTGTTGTTGGTTGGAATGGAAACGAATTTAGAATATAACGTATGTTGTTGTCATCTCAAGATTCCGGTAAATACGAGGTGACGTGAATGCAGCATCAGTGGTGTAAATCGTGTAGGCTTGACATGAATAACCAATTACAAACAACAATTTGACAAAAATTTTACAAACAATTGAATTAATGCAGATAGGGGCAAATATTTTTGTGGGGCTAGGTTTAACAACGTTCCTGCTCCTAAATAAGCAATCTTGTGTTTTGCTATGCGCATTTCACCTGTTGGCGTGGCATACACAAGAAGGCCTTTAAAGTACTTGTACAGGTGTGTCCCTGTCACGTAACGCACACAGACAGGTAGATCCAAATGCAGTATGTTTTATTAGGGCAATCCAAAATCATAAACAGTCCAGGCAGGGGTCAAAACCAAACATAAACAGTCCAAAACATGAAACACTAACATCCACCAGGGAACCAGGAAAACGCCAGGGGTGACATTCAACAAGGACTCCGTGAACAACTGACAGAAACAACCAGGGTATTTATAGACAGGTGCAAACAAGGTAAGTGGTGACAGCTGAACACAATGAACAGTGATGAACAGATAAGGCTAGTGGGAAATGTAGTTCAGAAGGGGGTGACAATCAGGGGAAGTAGAGACCTCCTAGTGGCCACCCAGGAGACACAGAACAGACACTGTGACATTAGCCCCCCCCTCTAAGGAGCAGCTTCCAGATGCTCCCCAGATCAAAAAAAAAACAAATCTAAAAAGACCAGGAGGAGGTGGACTGGTGGAGGTAGAACAGGAGGGATGGGAGGCCCCGCGGTAGGAACAGGGATCACGGTGGAGGTCAGTGGACCACGAGGGACCAGACAGTTCAGGTGGCCAGGGTGGGACCAAGGAACAGGGGAGGGATGGCGGGCCAGGCCCGTGTAGGAGAGCCAGGGGACGGCCGTAATGGCAGGGACCCGGCAGCCAAAGGTGGATCAGGCAGTTCAGGGGCCAGGGTTGACCCGAAAAGCTCCAGGGGACCACGAGGGACCAGGCAGTTCAAGGTGGCCAGGGTGGACCCGAAAGTTCCAGGGGACCACGAGGGACCCGGGCAGTTCAGGGGTGGCCAGGGTGGACCCGAAAGTTCCAGGGGACCACGAGGGACCAGGCAGTTCAGGTGGCCAGGGTGGACCCGAGAAAGTTCCGGTGTCCCAGGACCGCGAGGGACCAGGCAGTTCAGGTGGCCAGGGTGGACCCGAAGGTTCCAGGGGACCACGAGGGACCCGGCCAGTTCAGGTGACGCCCTGTGGAGGATGGAGTCCATCTTGGTTGTGCAGGCGGCCAGGGAAGGAACTTGCGCCGAACCATGGCGACCAGGCGGAACCTGCCCTTCGGTGTCCAGTGGAGGCGTGAAGAGGTGCTCTGGGCCTCGGCCTGTGGAGGCGTGAAGGTGCTCTGGATCGGCCTGTGGAGCCGTGAAGGTGTTCTGGGCCGGACTGTGGAAGCGTGAAGGTGTTCTGGGCGGCCTGGCCTGGAGGCGTGAGAATACCTTGACCTCGGGAACCATCTCGGGCACCGCAGCGGACAGGCGCCTCGGGCACCGCATCGGGAGATGGCCTCGGACCCTGCCTCGGGCGCATCAGGGAGCGGCCTCCGCTTTGCAATCGGGCACGCCTCGACCATTGCATCGGAGGGCACCGCCTCGACGCCCGGGCACCCGTCTCGGCATCGGGCGCCTTCCGGCCTCGGGCATTGCATCAGACTGACCTGCGACCAACCGCCTGGGGCACCGCCTGCGGCATGGGCACCGCTTACCGGCATCGGACACCGCCTGCGACGCCGGACATTGCATCGGCGCCAGTTGCCGCGCCTCGGCACCGCCTCGGGCACCTTTCGGCATCAGGCACCGCCGGGCATCGGACATTTACCAGATCGGGAACCACGGCCACACCGCGCCGGGCGCACCGCCGCCTGCGGCAATCGGGCACATGCCACCGGCGCCGGCCACTGCCATACCGGCATCCGGACATTGCGCCGGGGAACCGCTCGACACCACCCGCATCAGGCGCACCGCTTCCGACGCCGGACGATGCGCCGGGAACCACCTCGGCCACCGCTCCTGGGCGCCGGGCACCGCGCACCGGCGCCGGGCACATCCTCGGGCACCGCCCTGACAACGGGCACCGCCCGGCGCCGAGGGCACCGCCCTGGCATCCAGGCGCACTGAACCTCGACACGCTCGGGCGCAGCCGCCTGCTCGGAACGCAGGGACACCCGCCTGCGGCCTCCTGACGGGCGGCCTGGTCGCCGCCCTCGGCCTCGTTCGGAACGCCTCGGGGCACCGCCTGTTCGAACGTAGCCTCGTGCATTGCGCCGGGAACGCCTCCCTGACGGCACACCACCTCGGCCTCGGAACCATCACCTGACACCTGCCTCGGCCTCCGGAACCATCTACCGGATGGCACGGCCTCGGTCTCGGAACCATCAGGCGCTGAGTCAGCACCGCCCAACACAGGGCCACCACCTCTCGACCTCCGGAACCATCTGGGGCCACCTTGCCTGTGGCCCTCGGAACAACGCCATCTGGACACCGCTGGCTCGCCGATGCACCCTGGAACAACATCGGGATCTGCAGCCCGACATCAGGCACGCTGTCTCGGGGAACCTTGGACCGTCCACCTGGGCGACAGCGGCCTGCTGGGGGGCGTCCTCCTGGGCGGCGCTGGCGGCCTGCTGGGAGCGTCCTCCTGGGCGGCAGCGGCCTGCTTCGGGAGCGTCCTCCTGGGCGGCAGCGACGCAGTCCAAGGAGCGTCCTCCTGGGCGGACAGCGGCCTGCTCGAGGCGTCCTCCTGGGCGGCACAGCTGACCTGCTCTCAGGGAGCGTCCTTCCTGGGCTGACGCGGCTGAGAGACTGCAGTTCCGGAGCGTCCCTCGGGCTTTGAGGAGTCGGCTGGCGCCTGTCTCCTCCTCCTCCGGCCTCTATGATGGCGAGCCCGGTGGCTCCTTGACGGAAGACTCAGGCGTTGAGTCAACCATCCTTCTCTCCCGCTACCGATGGCAGGTGGAGAACCTTCGAAAACATCTTGCTGTGCTAGGTTGGACGGTGTCCATCTTGTGCTGTGGTGCTGGAGTCTGGGTGGCCATCTTGGGCTGTGGCGCTGTGGCTCATGCGGCTGACATGTGTGCTTCCTGGGAAGCTTCTGGGAATATGGCACATCCTGGCTAAAGTAACTTATCTCACTGTAATCAGCGCCATCTTGGGCTGTGGCGCTGGGCTGGCGGCCATCGTATGTGCTGTGGCGCAAGGGCTGGCGGCCATCTTGTGCTGTGTGGCAACCAAATGTTAAATCACTTGAATAAGGCAATAAACACATATAGGTGTAAAATTGGTTCTCAGGATATGAACTGAGCTTGTAGCCTAGAATTTTTTTTTTTTTTCTAAATGATGTGAAAATCATCTTGTTTACTCACTTACAGAAAAACAATATATTGATTTAAATTTTCTAAGACACTTTTTGTTGGTAAAAGTCATATGCAGTAGGCTGCCAACTATCATGAATTCATTACACCTGAGAAGACAAAGACCTGCATAATGAGCTGTATAATGAGCCATTCAGTCAGCTGTGTCACTGAGAGGGATGAGTTACAAGAAAGAATGTGAGGACAAAATATATCTATATAATTTTATGTTTGTAGTTTATTTAGAATATATTTAATTATCCCACAACATAATTTAATATTCACTTGTGAGTGCAGTTAAACAGTTTATTAGGAAAAATCAAAGCTGACTTTCAAACTGAATTTTTTGCATCATTACTCCAGTCACACTATCCTTTTAACAATCTTATTTTCTACAAAAAACATTTATTGTTATGACATGACAAATCATTATTATTATTATTATTACATATTATCATTATTATTATTAATGTTGAAAAGAGCTGAGAATATTTTTTTTTTAGGTTTTTTAGGGGGGATAAATTGAAAGAACAGCAATGATTGTTACATTTGTTACAGTTACATTTATTGTTACATTTATATTATTTACATCAAGCTTTTGAATGGTATAGTAGTGTATATTGTTATTGAAACTTCATAATATTTCACTTGATTATACATTTAGTCAGGAATTATAGTTTGGAAAAAGTCTTTGGAAAAAGTCTAACTAGTAAAATGTTTACACGCTATGTGAAAACTAGTACAAGTATATAAATAAATAAATAAAGAGACTTACTCATGTTTATGATCTCTGCTGAATAAAGTGCTTCATTCTTTTTCTGAGGAAATCCAAATCTCAAATCCTCAACCACATCACATCTTTTTGGGGTGAATTATGTCTTATTCCTCCCATCGCTAAGCAAACAGTAAATAATAAAAACTTGAAGAACAGTCTCGCCAAGTGCTTGTCTTCTGTTGTGTGGGCGATTCAAAAGCCGCTACTTCAGTGAAACATTTGAATCTCAAAAGCGCGCGTACGCCGGGGGCGGGTCGCATTAGGAAGATAATGAAGGGAGACGGAAAACGGACATCGCGTTGTTTTCAATATGGATTACTTTATCACAGAATATTTGTTTTCAGCAGCACTTGTTTAGTTTAAAAGTAGACATGTCAGGCTTTCTATAGATATCTCTCTCTATGTCTCTTTCGTTGAGTATTCACAGAGTTACAGTTCATTTTAATGACGCGATTTGTATCTGAAGATCAGCGCAGACAAAGGCTGCAGACAGCACTCCTTGTTTGTTATCTTTATTTTATAAGTGCACAAAGTTTTGTTGTTATTATGTCTGTATACAAAAAAAGTAGACCCTTTACAGATCAAAATGGCCAGGCTGATTTATATGTTAGTTTAAATATGAATGTTTAATTTAAGTTATTTTTGGGTTTATAAACTGAAAAGACCTCAAACGTATACGCCAGAATCACCCCATTAATCGACTCCAGAGCAGGTAGATCCAAATGCAGTATGTTTTATTAGGGCAATCCAAAATCATAAACAGTCCAGGCAGGGGTCAAAACCAAACATAAACAGTCCAAAACATGAACTAATTAACATCCACCAGGGAACCAGGAAAACGCAGGGGACATTCAACAAGGACTGGGTGAATGACAGAAACAACCAGGTATCCTGAGTAGACAGGTGCAAACAAGGCAAGTGGTGACAGCTGAATACAAATGAACAGTGATGAACAGGAGGCGCTAGTGGGAAATGTAGTTCAGAAGGGGGGTGACAATCAGGGGAAGTGAGACCTCTAGTGGCCACCCAGGGAGACACAGAACAGACACTGTGACAGTCCCTACAGTTGAATGGAGGGCTTGTGTCCAGTGTCTTTTGGGTTGCTGTTTGGCCTTACAAGGGACTAGAGGGCTGAAACTTGTGCAAGTAAAGGTCTATGTTAGTCTGATTTCTGGTGTAAAATTCGGTGTCTTGGTGTGGCTTCCAAGAAGGCCTTTTTAAAGCAGACCTAAACAAAATTTTAAGACCAGTTGAAAAAATTGCAAGAGAATTTACATCGTGCACTGTTGGATCTCAAGGAGGTTCTGCCAGAAGCTTCTCAATCATGGAAAAAAAAAAAGAAAAGAAATGGGAGGTAAGAGTGTACAAAAAAAATACATTTTTAGTAAGCACAATTATTGCAAACAACAATTAAACTGAAAATAGACTGTTTCTTCAGCTGATCAAAAGTTTTCAGCACCATATTCCCTAAAAAACCCTGGAAACCCTCTTTTCAAAACAGAAACCAAAACTTTCAAAAAGGGACTCTGCAATGAGTAGCTTCACTGTTCTTGTTGATCACTTCACAAAATTCGGGTCATGCTCAAGGTTAATTTGTGGAATTCTTGCCTTCTTAATGAGGTTGGGATTCATCAGTTGTGTTGTGCATGAGTCATGGCTGGTTACACAGCTGACAGCCCTATTTGACAACTGTTAGAATGCATATTTTGGCAAGAACCAAGATGCTGAGTAAAAAGAACCCACAATGCCTCGATTACTTTAAGAACTGGAAGATCAATACGTCCAGAAAATGACCCACAAAAACTTTAACATGTATCCACAAGGGCAGTCACAAAACCATCAAGCAATGCAAAACTGGCCTCAACCATGAGGACCGGCCCAGGAAAGAAAGACCAAGAGTCACCTCTGCTGCAGAGGATAAGTTCATCTGAGTCAACAGCCTCAGATTTCACAAGTTAACAGCTCCTCAGATTAGAGCTCAAAGAAATGCCACAATAGAGTTCCCTCTTAGTCATGAGACAATATCTCTACATCAACTGTTCAGAGGAGACTGCGTGCACATCAGACCTTTATAATGAAATAACTACTAAGGAACAACAACTAAGGAAAGACAAGGAAGCAGAGGATTTGTTTTGGCCAAGAACACACAAGAAATGGACATTGTAGACCAGTGGAAATCTGTGCTTTGGTCTGATGTGAGTCCAAATTTGTTAGGGTAACCCTAACCCTAACCCCGTCATATGAAACAGTTGTGCAGCTGTGGTTGCTGTGGTTGCAGGGTTAGTTGTGCAGGACTGAGTTGAAACATTGTTTCTCTTTTTCAGAGGCCCAGAGGAATGAGCTACAATCACAGCGCAGCCAGCTCTGTCACTTAATATTGAAGCCGAAAAATCCAAGAGGAATTTTTAGCGGGTTAAAGTCCTGTCCAGAGTATCAGCCAATAGCTTATATCAAAAAACTGTTAAAATTGCAATCAATATTACTGTTTTATATGATATTAAATATTACTTTATTTTATTTAGTAAAAAATAACATGCCATTTTTACAGTAGACCACTTTGTATACATGTATATTTATATCTATAATTTCCTCATTAATTAATTAAGTAAGTAATGAGTTTTTTTACCATGTTATTTGTGCAAATCTCTGTCAGCCCGGGTAATACCCGGACCCACAGCATGGCAACTGAATCAGCCAATCACAGCGCTTTGTCCCTATTGCTAATTATCCAATCAAATCTCAGGATGGACAGACATTAACAGAATGCATTACTGCAGATAGTACAGTGAAAATGGCACCTGTGAAGCTGCCAGCACATCTTGAACGATTTGAAAAAAGAAATAAGAACATTGGAGGAGTCACAATGAAAAATGTGAGAGGCCTTAAACAAACAGTAAAGTACATATTTTTAATTTCCATTGTGATAGGACTGTGAACTATGGCTGCACGGCACCATGTGCTCTCCTGGTCTAGGCCTATGGTAATTCTTGGCCCGCAAAATTCTAATTTGTCCCACCACAAAAGCTAGGAAAGGTCCATCTCAAAATGAATCGAAAATTGGCTTGTTGTGATATTCTAACCGTTGATAATTATGGCAAACGTGGGAGTCATCGAGCAAAAAAAAAGTGGGAGTCACTGAGCAAAATAACTATACTAGCACCAATTACGTTTTCGTGTACTATATATTCAAAGTAATCTGAAGCCATTTCATAGCTTCATGTGAGGGACAGAAGAAAATTTTTTTTATTTTTTTTTGCATCGATAAGTTCACGGTCAGAATCTGGTCTTCCCTCCGCTGCAGCTGTCAATCATTCTCTGTTCAGCACTCAAACAGTGCATCGTGTTCGGTAACGATCGACAGTCAGCAAGGTAAAACTCTCCAATATGATATATTCCCATTATATACTTGATATGTAGATAAAAGTCTGTGGATTTGCATAAAATGACATTATCTTGCTTTTGCTGGAGTCTATTGCCGTTTCTAAACGATGTCGTCATACTGGCTAGTGTGTCTGTTAGATCACACGACACAAGGACTATGAATTGGCGTCACATGCACAATAACTGGAATTTAAAAGTGAGAAAAAAATTAATGATTAATAAACTGTTAGATGCAGATATGCACAGGGATTGTCTTTGTGCCGTAAATTTTAAAATGCGCTGCACAACGTGCGCTGTAACTTCTTATTGCTTCAAGCACATCATTCTGCACCCGGGATGCGCATAAGCGGTTTTTAGCTGCTGTTTTGAAGCATTTCATTTTCATATTATCATGGTTTTGCACACTGTACAATTATTTTACTTTACAAAAATACTAAGCTATTATTTTTTTAAATTATAATATGTAGAAAAAAGGAAAAAAGATCGAATAACTATTTTTATAGCCTCCGGTACTTTTTAGCTGTGAATTATGGACCAAAAAAAATGCTACTTTTAAGAAAATACTCTTCAAATCCTGGAGGGACTGATAATTTGTCACATAGCTTTTTATGTGATGTTATGAGATCTTGTGTGAAAATTAGAAAGGATTATTGGTCCTAAAGTCTAATAACAGGTTAATTAGATTTAATAACTGGACTTGCTTATACCTGCTTGAACCTTGAATTAAATCTGAAAGGACATTGTTTTCACTGTGCTTTCTTATGCACAGGTCAGTTTTTATAAAATGTAATAAATTATATATATTGTTGTAGATGAAGCGCTCTGAGGAGGTCGACGAACCAGACTCTACTGCAGTCAGCTCACCTTTGTCAAAGGAGCAAGAGGATTCTGAGATGTCAAGCTGCAACGATGAAGACGACAAATACCACCCTCCTCCAGGGAGTCCAAGCTCCTCTTCTTCCTGCAGTAATGTCTCAATCTGCTCAGGCCTTTCACGTGAGTCCACACACAGATCATCACAACCAGTAAGTCAACAACTGAAATCATATTCAAAAAAGGAAAAACTTTTGAAAAGAAACAAGAAGAGTATGGAAATAAGTGTAAAAAGCTGCCAAAAAAGAGAGGGCAAAAGAGTCTGGGACAAGGCCCATTACTGTGTGTACTGCGAAAAGTCAAATTTAAAAATTGCTCGCCATTTGCAGATGAAACATATGGACGAAACAGATGTTGTCCATGCTTTCAGCTTCTGGGACAAGGCCCATTACTGTGTGTACTGCGAAACTAAGAAATAAGGGTGACTGGCTTCATAACGTGGAAGTTCTTAAGAAGGGTAATGGGGAGATTGTCACATGGAAACAGCCCTCTGCAAATTAATCAGTTAATGACTACTTACCTTGTCAGCACTGCTTTGGAATGTTTAAAAGAAGGGACCTGTGAGACATAACAGAACTGGCAAGAGACAAAAGGAGGAATCGATGTGAGAGAAACACAAGAACCAGAGGCTCCAAGCAGTATCTTCCCACTTCTTCAAATGAAAAAAATCATCACAAAAGAGGTCCAAATATCATTCATAATAATATGCTGAGAACAGGGTCACTGCTCAGAATCCCGAGCAATATGGGAAAGCATTACTTAATATGCTCGAAAAGAGGCGATGAAAGAAAAATCTCGGCGTCGTTATACCTTTTGAAAAATCGAGAGCTTGAATTAAGCTTTGTGTTGTACAGCTAAGGAGAGGTAGACAAAAAAAGATTAAAGAGGGCTCCAAAAGACTTGGCCATCAGAGGGAATCAGCCAAATTTCCAGCCTAACTTGAATTGATAAACCAAGAAAAGTGTCAAACAACAATTTCCAGAAGACAGAATATGAGAGAAGCCATCAACAGCTGTGAGGTAGTGGCTACTCATTTAAAAGAAAGTAACAGCAGGGAAGCTTAGAATTTGGACACTGTCTCCTTGGTGTCAGATATAATTTCTGAAGAAGAAAACAAAAAAGAAGTTTAAGGAACTTCTTGACAAAATGTGGTCAGATTATGGATCAACCAATGCTCACAGCTCCATGGAACAAAAAAATGGAACAATGATGATAGTGTTCCTTTAACCAAAGATATTGTTACATTGCAGAACTATCTTAGGAAAAATTGAGGGATGAGGCAAAAAATGACTTGAGACAGGGAATGTAACCCGTTAGCAGCATTGGCCAAAAGACTAAGTGAGAAGTCTTCTGGCTCAAGTCATCGATCTCTTAATAAAAGCGCCAAGGAGAAGCCTCCCTGATAACACTGGACATGTACCTTAAGGCTGACACTGGCCAAGTTAATAAAGAGCATTTATCAGACACTGTCACCTGTGGGAGAAAAATATTAAGCTGGTATCACCCCTCAGGATGGTCACTCGAGGAAAAAAAGAGGTAGTAAAGCACTGGTATTAGTTTCTGAAGTCGCGACTAAAAGATTGCATCGATTTCATGATAGAACCTAGGGAGAAAGCCAAGAATTAGTTGGCATTCATCAGGACAACCCTTTTTTGTTCGCCAACATGGGCACAACAAACATCCGTGGCTGTGACTGTCTAAGAAAAATTTCACTGGAATGAAAGCAGACAATCCTGAACTGCTCCGATCTACAAAGTTACGGAAGCACGTGCTAAGAAAAATTTCACTGGGTTGAGGGAGGACGTTGCTGAAATATGCCAACTCCTGGACCTCTCAAACCTATTTAAAGGGGTCATGTTTTATTGTTTAATAATGTTTTTTGGTGTGAAATTGTAATGGTTTTTTGATTTTTTAAAATTTCATTTTTCCTACCCTGATTTTATCCTCTGATTTGAACGCTTCTGTTTTATACGGTTCTGTGAGACTCTGTAAACACCCTCTGCTGTGATTGGCTGACATATTTTCATTTGAAATAGCCTGTAGTTTACTTTCTCTCTCTTTTAGTGCAGTTTTACTGTTACAGCTCTCAAGGTAAACTAATCGCATTACATTTAGATCTATGGCATTATATTTAGATGGAGGCCAGTGCTTGGAGAACACTGTGTAGTCAATCACAGACATGTTGTTGAGCTCATGAAAGCAGTGATCTCGTCATTGCAACTTAATTTCTGTGCAAACGTAATATAACTAAGAGATTCGTTGAATAAAACGGGAGTTTTGCGCATCAGTCGCGATAAACGCGCTCGCTCTGATTGGATAGTTTCAGCCTGCGCATGCTCCAACGATTGCTAAGGGAGAGCCGCTTCTTTGATTGCTTTCTTTTTATGGCAATTTTAATCACTGCTTAAACAACAGATTATTTTTATCCTACTTCAAGAGAAATAAACGCAAGCTGAAGCTTAGGTAACGGGTTTGATTTACTGGACACACAGAGAAAGATCATCTGACTGTACATGAATCATTAATATCAGACTCTGTAGGCATTAGAATTCAATTACAAAGCTTACTTATATGTTAAGTTGCTTTATTGTTGAGTCCAGGCACTGGACAATATTTTGTAATCCTCAACGGCATGTTTATTTCTTGGTAGCTCAATCTGGTTTACCGAGAGGATGGAGTCGCACAGAAGAAGTCCATCACTAAACCCCCTGGGAAGAGGCGCATGAAAAAGCGCACTGATGGTAAAGAAAGTTCTAGTTTTTTTTATTCTCTTAAAAAACAAGATATTGGCTTTTATTTCATGAGCAGCTTTGATCTACATTAAATAACACTGGAGGGGACTTAACAGAGTCTGGTTTGGAGTAGGTTTTTATTGGATCCAGTGGTCTCTCACAGATCCTATTTTTCTTTCAGCTGATTTTCAATTACTAAAAAGTTTGTATAAAGTGTATAATATATAAGTATATAATTAAAAATTTGATGTTTTTGTTTTTTATTTATATTTTCATATATTGTATGCATGAATTTTTGAATATCTCATCACTATTTGTTTATCTGTCTGACTATCTGTCTGTCTGACTATCTATCAGTCTGTCTGACTATCTATCTATCTGTCTGTCTGACTTTCTGTCTGACTATCTGTCTGTCTGTCTATCTGTTTATCTGTCTGTCTGTTTATCTGTCTGTCTGACTATCTGTTTATCTGTCTGTCTGACTATCTATCTGTCTGTCTCATTCATCTATCTGCTTCTTATCTGTCTGACTATCTGTCTGTCTGACTATTTTGTTTATCTTCGTCCGTCCTGGACTAATTTATTGATATCTGTTGTTGACTATCTGTCTGTCTGACTATTTGTTTATCTGTCCATTTGTTTATCTGATTTTATTTTTTTTTTTTCTTTTTGTTTATCTGTTTGTCTGTTTTTTTTATTGTCTGTTTTTTTTTTTGTTTTGTTTTCTGTTTATGACTACGACTATCTATCTATCTCCTCTGACTGATCATCTATCTATCTATCTGTCTGACTATCTATCTATCTGTCTGTCTGACTCTTGTCTGTCTGACTGATCTTGTTTAATCTGGTCGACTATCTGACTACCCGTATGTTATGGTGTCTCCGTCTGACTATCTGTTTATCTGTCTGTCTGACTCATTCTTCTGTTCTGTTCGTCTGTCTGACATTCAGTCTGACTCATCTGTTTCATCTGTCGGTTGACTATTTGTTTATCTAATCTGACTATCTGTTTCATCTGTCTGTCTGATCTGTTTATCTGTCTGACTATCTGTCTATCATGTGACTATTTGTTTATCGTGTCTGACTATCTGTTTATCTGTTGATGTCTTTATCTGATCTCTGTTTAATCTGTCTGTCTGACTCATCTGTTTTATTCTGTTGTCTGACGTTTATCTATATCTGTCTGTCTGTCTGATTATCTATCCTGACTATACTGTTTATCTGTCTGTCTGACTCATCTGTTTATTCAAGGTCTGTCTGACTTATCTGTTCTGACTATCTGCTTCATCTGGGTTCATCATTCTGTTTATCTGTCTGAATAGCTGATCTGTCTGACTATCTTGTTTATCTGCTTCTGGCTTCTGAATATCTGTTTATCGGTCTGACTATCTGCTGTTTACCTGTCTGACTATCTTGTTTATCTGTCTGTCTGACTATCTGTTTATCTGTCCATTTGTTTATATGTCTGTGTATGTGTTTATGTTTATGTATGTGTATGTATCTATCTATCTGTCTGTCTGACTATCTGTCTATCTATCTGTCTGACTATCTGTTTATCTGTCTGACTATCTATCTATCTGTCTGACTATCTGTCTGTCTGACTATCTGTTTATCTGTCTATTTGTTTATCTGTCTATCTATCTGTCTGTCTGACTATCTGTTTATCTGTCTGTCTGACTATCTGCTTCATTCCGTCTGTCTGACTATTCGTTGCATTCGTCTGTCTGTCTGTCTGATTATCTGTCTGACTACCCGCTTAACGTCTATTTGTTTATCTGTCTGACTATCTGTTTATCTGTCTGTCTGACTATCTATCTATCTATCTGTCTGTCTGACTATCTGTTTATCTATCTGTCTGACTATCTGTTTATCTGTCTGTCTGACTATCTGTTTATCTGTCTATTTGTTTATCTGTCTGACTATCTGTTTATCTGTCTGTCTATCTATCTATCTGTCTGACTATCTGTTTTTATGTGTGTGTATATGTTTATCTATCTATCTATCTGTCTGACTATCTGTCTGTCTGACTATCTATCTATCTATCTATCTATCATCTATCTATCTAATGTATTTCAGTTTATAATTAAGTTTTTAATAATTATCTTCCCATTTCCTACAATTTATGTAATTTTATCATAATTTTATGGATTATTAGTGCCGTACTCCTACTTAGGAATGCAATTTTGTCCTTTTTGAAACTGAGCCAGACAATGTTTACTTCTTTGTTAATGGAATAAAACACTAATTTCATCTGTTTAACCCAATCTTTTATTTAATTTTTGTTGGTTTGTGTTTTTGTTTTTGTGAGGTTTGGTTTCCTCTGTTTTCTATACTGCCATGGCAGAGCCTCATCATCCAACAGTATTTTATTATTTTAGATTTTAATTCTGAAGTTGTATTTTGCAAAACGTTGTAACAAACGTTTTGTGAACGTTATTACAGCGTTGTCACAATGTTGACATTCGACCACCGCTCAGTTCCATTTGGTTGTCTGGACTACCACTGGACGACATGGTAAATTGCCACCGCTCCACCCCCTTCTGAGTTTACATTTTAAATTACAACCATCGCTGGAACCTCTCTTCGAGCCAGCATACATGAGTATTGCTTTTATTATATCTGTATAATTAAGAATATATGACAATATTCAAACACAGCCTAATACTAAATGTTTACATTTATTTGTTGTCTACACACAAAACTGAAACTAAACGTATTTGGCGCATCTCTAATGCCAAAAAATTTACCAGGGTAATGTCTAGGCTTAACTCGAGTTGTCAATCTGTAAGTATGAAGTTCAGAACGTTTTTTGTTGTTTTTTAAAAAACTTTCTTCTTGGTCAGGGGGGTAATGCTTGGGTGGTTTTTTTTTTTGTTAAATGAAAAAATATATTCCAACATAACCGCCAAACGTTATAAATAAGCCATAGTGAAGAAAAAGAAAAAAAGAAAAGAATTACTTGAGATGTCTTACGCTGATGTCGTGGCATTTTAAGCGCCAATGATGGAAAGACAGCTATCCAGGAAACCGACAGCGATTTCCACTGTTAGGCCAGCCTACGTGTTTAACATTAGTCCATTTTGGGAAAACTAAAACCATTTAAAACCCACACAAACCCATCTTGGCAAGCTATCCCATGACAAGAAACCACCGGGTATTGTTTACTTTGTTTATTTTACTACCAGGAGCTGTTCTTTAGTGTAGCATGTCACATTACCGATCAAATGCTTGGGGGTCAGTAAGATAATTTTTTTAATGAATGAATGCATGAATTTATACTTAATGTACATTAATAAATACACTACTCCAAGGAAGGACACATCAAATTGATCAAATATGACAGTTAAGATATGTAATCCACGTAAATATGAAGCAGCACAACTGTTTTCAGCACTGATTATAATCAGAAATGTTTCTTGAGCATCAAATCATCATATCAGAATGATTTCTGAAGGATCATGTGACACTGAAGACTGGAGTAATGATGCTGAAAATTCAGCTTTCATCACAGGAATAAATTACAAATTGTAATACTATATATTAAATTATAATAATTTAAATATTACTGTTTACGTTTGTATTTTCGATAAAATACAATGAATGTTTCCCTTGGAAAGTAGTATTAATTCTTTCAAACACAGTAAATAAAAATCTTACACAGACCCAAACTACGAACTGGTAAGTGTAGTTTGTAGTTAACGCCTAGTCTTCAAACGTTCAGCTCTTTGCCTAGGGTTGTGATATAAAACAATTTTTCTTAGTATTGATTTTCTTTTAGCTTCTTTACTCAACAGGGCCCTATTGTTCTTACTCATAGCTTCAGTCCAGGTGAATGGAAAGCAGGAGGACATTGAGCAGAGGACATGTGAGGTAGCTGGCGAAACCTACACAGAAACGCATGACAGCCTTGTCAATTTTTCATTTCTGTTTTCAAACAACAAATATACATTAGCGCTTCTCAAAAAAAATGGTTTAAAAAAAATTGAAAAGTTTGTGTAAAATCGCCATTGTGTTTGTGGGCACTTGTGATCCATTATACCAGCACCTGCACAGTATTCTAATCACTGAACTGTAGTTAGGTGATTAGAGTATTCACTAAAGTAACCTTAAAAGTAATAAAAATAGTTTTAGAATTATAAGATCAAATTAATTTAAAAAGCTTATTGAGGTTGCAATACTACTATACAAGGTGAGCAGAAGAGCCCTGAACATAAATGCAATTGCCTAATGACGAAACATGTTGCATTCTGTGTAGTGTTCTAGGATCATCTGCTTTGCCCCGCTGTATATATAGAAGTATGCATCATCAATAAGTTGTTATACGAGGTTAGTTTGGTGGGTGGCCTGCATTTTGTTGTACCCTCCAGGTTGGCGTGTTCCTATAAAAAAACAGCATAGACAAGGAAGGTAAGCATGGGACACTATTTTAAGTATTGTTCTTTTGTAAACAACTCACAATGGACAGGGGCGGTTCTATTATTAATAAATCTATTAAATTCTAATACAATTAAATTAATTATTTAGAAGTAACCCAATAACAAATACGTAAGTACACGCTTAGAAGTGTTTAATTGTGTTGAATTCACCTCAGATCCTAAGAGTCAGCAACGAGAATACTTTGTTGCAAAAAACAAAACTAAAAATAACTTTATATCTAACAAATTTGTGTCGTGTCCCCGTCATTGCTGCTACATTGTTTACGTTTCCAGCGGTTCCGTGTTTAGGTTTTCGCAACGCAAAAACAAGCTCAGAAGTATTCGCCAGGAGGGTCAGTTTTTAAACATGTTTATTTTTGTTTTGTTTTTGGCGATTAAAAGTATTCTGTTTTTTGTTTGCTTCACATAACATATAAGGTTGCACCAACTTGTATTTTGTACATTGGTTGAATCATTTTAACCGTTGTTTTAACTACCTTCCGGGGACCTACTAAAGAGGGTGCAATAGACCAATGCTGACTGTGCTTCCTTGTTGATCAGATACCCTCGGATTTCATTCAAAAATGATCTTAATTTGTGTTCCGTAAATGAATGAACGTCTTATTGTTTGTGCGGACGACGATTGATGCAAGAGTAATTAATGGACAGAATTTTCATTTGTTGGTTGAACAAAGACCTTTAAAGTCTCATTGTTTAAAGGGGAGGTTTATAACGGTAACATAAACAATGAGCCAGACATTTGATACATGTTTAGTTTTTTATTGGTGATCTTACAAATGTCTGCATACATAACAGGGGTTGTGAAAGTCTCATTTGTTGTTACACATAGCCATTGTGTTTTTTTTGTTTGAGATTTCCTGTAACATACAAACAATGAGGACAAATGAACCACATTGATCCATTTTTATTTTAAGGTAAAACTAAGCTTTTTACAAAGGTCACAGTTATCATAATTTTAAACTTTGTACCATTTGTGAGATCTTGTCACAAACAGGACCTTTTTGGAGAAGACGATGTTCCGCGTCTCCTGTCTGCTCACTATCACAACTCTGGTCGTCCCGGGTCTAGGTCCTGGCATATCAAGCTCACGTCTGCGCTTGGGTTCGGCCAGTTTAACCTGTGCCCCTGCAGTGCAAACCCTCTCTGCGTCCCGGATGTCTACATGTAGGGGGTTTCCAGACTCCATGCCTCAAGGCTTCGGCGCCTTGCATCTCTCCTCTGGATTTGGGTTGATCTGTTCCTGGACGTCCTCTGGTTACCAATCTTTCACCTTGGTCTGTGACTATGCTCACCTGTCAGCCCTCGTACAGGAGCCCAATTGTGTTTAATTAAATGTGAAAAAAAATGATATAACCTTTGTAGGTCATGTCATGATTCAAAGTGTACATTTGCTGCAGGTTGTTGATTATAATTGATTAATTTGTTGCCCATAACTAAGTATAAACAATATATATAAAAAAAGTATTATATAGTGATCTAATGTCGAGTGATTAAAAAATAACCACAAAATATAACACACAGAATGGGAAATATTTATAATCTACTTTAAAAAAAGAAAAAAAACGTTGTCAGAGCGTCATGTTGCAGTTGCTCAAAGTTGCGCTATAACATTGCTACAGCCCAGTGGCGCCTTACAATTCTACGTTGTCACAACGTTGTGGGCACGTATTACCGCAGACGCTATGCCATAGTAGAACTGCAACGTGCCACAGACGTTTGCTGGGTTATCAATCAACATAATTTTCTTATTTTATATTGGTCTTCAAGTTCGAATCTTCAAATTTAAAGTGACTCAAAAAATCACAATAACGTCCTCACTTGGATGGTTAAAAAACTTTTTATGCATTTCTTAGTGTTTTTCTTTGTTTGATGTAGTGTATAGCTTCGAAGTGCCGTCTAGTGTCTAGAAATGGTAATATTGTCCCCTGAAAACAAGGGGAAAGGCATGCCCTCAGTTTGTAGGTATTTAATTAAGTCCTAACTTTGTAGGGTCTGCAAAAATGTGTGTGTGTATGAAATTGGTAGACATTCCTTTTTTAGGATGCTGTACTTTAAACATAATTTTGAGAACTCAAAATACAAAAGTGACACAGATCCTTATTGGAAAGGGTTTTAACTATATTTTTCAAGTTTGTTTGATGAATCATAAAATAATATGGTCCATGTACCTGTGGAACAGTTCTTAAGATGCTAACAGTTAACTGACATTAGACAACTAGTAACAATTACAAACACTACACACTAAAGAGACCTTTACACTAACTCTGAAAAAGACATGCTTTGATCACCCGTAGGAACATGCAAAAAAACTTGCTCCAGGAGGCTTGAGGACTCCAGATATGGACAGAGCAAAAAAAACTGCAATGTCCACAATGTACCATAAGACAGAGTTACATGGAGACAGGGAGGACAGCTGATTCAGGTCCTTGCAGTGTCAAAGTACATACATGTGACCATTGTTTATTGTCCCAAAGCCATTCTACTGTTTTGCTACATGCTTTGACCTAAATGCATGTACCTAAGTGCATAGTTTTGAGTATAAATAGGCGAACTGGAACACACCAACCATTTCACTCAGATAGACACCACAGTAAAGAAGAAAAGGCCTGCATAGCTTCCATTTACAATGCCTCATATGAGAGCTTCAACCAGTGTATGATTTTAGGTATTGTGCAGTCCCCACATTTTGGGCTGGCCTAATGTTTATTCATGTTGAGATGATTTTTTGTATTATTATTATTGTATTTTTGTTATTCATGTTGAAATATTAAATAATGTTTAACAACACTGAGTATCTATTTTGTATTTTTCATGTCTTCATAGTAAACCTTGAAATTTCTAATTCTAAGATCTGGTCTCCCAGTCTAGTTTTTATTCTTTTTGTATATATTAATAATTTTAACACCTACACTAAATATTACAACTAACTTATAGTCTTGTGTTGACAAATTTATTGTTTGTAAAATTACATTTTGAATTCAAATGGCAAAGTTTGCAGACTTACGAATTTGGCTGTTTTGTCTTTTGTTTTGTTTTTTATCAGTCAGGTCTCTTCACATCTTCCGTGTCTTTCTTGAGTCTATCAGATAAGGATTTGATGTTGAGGCACTTGAAGGAAATGATGCATCGGAGCAAAAACGGGACACAGATAATTTTGTATAAAATATTGACTAACAATAAAATGACCTCTAATTTATTTATGAAAAGTGAAATTATAGACCCAAGTGTCTAATAAAAACGATCAAATCTTTCAGTGACTGCTATTTTTAATCAAATTAACAGCATTTTTACTACTGCATTAGGAAATAAATCTGTAATGAATATTTTAGTCAATAAGCACAATGCAAAAACGAAACCAATGATAAGACAAAGCTTTATCGTGTAATTGAAACTAAAAGCCATCGCAAAAAAAAAAAAAAAAAAAAAAAAAAAAAAAAAAAAAAAAAAAAAGACTATAATGGATATTTATAAAACGGGTTGTTCTGGAGCTTGATTATAATTTTATACTCTTATAGTCCGTCGCGCGTCATTTCTAATTAATACAGCATTGTATAACTGCGATGTTGACTCCAAATATTAACGTTATGAAATTATGTAAATAAACACATTCCAGTGCTCTCTTTAAAGTTTCGTAATGTTTCTGGTCCGCGTTTGCAGCGTTAATTCGAGAAGTAACGGTAAGCTTACATTAATTCCTGAAGTGAAGAGGATTGTCACGTTCACGTGTGCTGTCCGAGGAAATCAATCTCGCGCCGAACACCTGACTAACTGCCCTTTACTCCCGGACTTACAGTAAGTGCAGCATGTTTAGTACATTTCAAATATATGTAAAACCGCAACAACATTTTAGAAATGCGTGCTGTTCCGCTGTGAAATTCAAGCACGCGCCTATTAGAACGTCGAGGATTAAAAAAAGAATCTTGTGTGACGTCACAGATTAGTCGAAGCGGTATAAAAGGCTCAACCTTCGAACCAGAGTTCAGTCGAGTTTCGTGAGTGAGAGTCAGTGTAGAGAATCGACAGAGAGTGATTACTGACTGACACACAGTGTACAGACACGAGTTTTTACACACAGGGTGTCCACGGTTTATAACATAATCGAGCAGAATGTCAAAGACATCTGTGTTTTTCGCTGAGTGCAGCGAAGTTAAGAGAGAAGCTGTGGACAGGCTGGAGATGATCAGCCTTACCTCAGACATAATGTCTGATTCTGTAAGCACCAAAGAGTGTGGTGACAACTTCCAAAAAATCTGTGGAGACAACAGGAGATCCAGGGAGCGTTAGCTCAGATAATCAAGCTGGCGTGAAGGCTTGTGCTAGAGACAGTGTGGAGAACAGCCCAACAGGTGAGCTGCAAGTTTCAAACAGATAAACGTAAAGTTATCTTTGTGCTGTTCTTTGAGCCTCATTTAGGAAAGTATTCTCCCCATTTCAGGACTATGAACTTAAATTTCTTTAACACATTCATCATGAAATTATTTTAATACATGATTTGTGTCTCATGTGTAGATTACTATTGATTTTTCTTTATTTTAGAGAAACCTGCAAAAGGGAAGAAGGGGAAAGACGTCCGCGCTGTCTTTCGGGAGTAGTATGGAAGGCTGTAAAGCGCCCTTTCCTTTGCTGCGACCCGAACAGTGTGGTGTTTCTTACACACACAGCCGGACCTAGACGGTTCAGAGCTAACACCCGTCCCAAGTCCCTTCAGAATCACACCAGTGGCTGACGCAGATCCTGCCGACCCTGAGCTGGTGTGTCTGCCGGGCCAGGTCTGTGAAGATGTTGAGTCTGTGTGTGTGCCAGGTCCCTCCAGGACTGAGCAAATGGCGGACACAGATCTGGCCGATCCTGAGTCTTGTGTGGCAAATCCGTCCAGTTATGGCCTGGGTGACGGCGAGTCATCATTAGTTTGGTTTATTTTATTTCTGCCATTTTTAATTTTCTATGTTCTGTTGTCTATCATTACTTGTTGTAATTCTTCAGTAACTTTTCATTTGTAACTGTATCAATTAGAAGCTGCAGCTCTAATAATCAATCACAGAGATGTTTCTTAATAGTTTATTATTAGTTTTTCTTAATTTTAGAAAAAACTAAGAAGGGGAGGAAAAGGAAAGCAGTGCATGCATTCTTCCGGAGACTCCGTAAGGCTGTAAAGCACCTCTTCCTCTGCCGTGACTCGACTCAAACACCTGTCGAAGTCCCATCTGAGATGAAGTCAGTGGATGACGACATCCCTGTGGAGCCGGAGCCGGAGCCGGTCTGTCTGAGCAGGTCTGAGCAGGTCTGTGCAGCTCTCCAGTCCTCCACGTCTGTGCAAGCAGCCGACGCAGATCAAGCCGCTCCAGTGTTGATGCGTGTCTCAGATTCATCCGATTCAGAGATCAGTCTGGATTGTGGTGAGTCGTCATTACCTTTTGATATTTCTGCATTCTTTTCTACTTCTCATTATTTCGTTTGTGAATCTGATACTCTTCACTTTCCTTGGAGTGACTGCTTGTACCTGATTTACAGTGGCTCTGAATCCAAAGGATAGGATTCTTTAAATGGATCTAATTTGATCTGTTCATTTCAGACGATAAAAGGAAAGTGCAGCCTGATGTATGTCCATGTTCTTTCTCCTGTGTGTTTTTTAGGATCTAGAGTGTGTCTCTTTCTGGTGGGAGAGCTTCTAGGATACGGGAGTTTTGGCAAGGTGTATGAGGGAACCCACATATTTGATGATAGAATTAAGGTAAAGCACTTTTATTGACTTGAACCAACATTTTTCTCCAGATGCAGAGATGTGTGTCCACTGTCTTGATTTAAACAGATTGTAGAGCTTGGGAAAATGAACTGTGCTTTTGTCATTCACAGGTCGCCATGAAGTACATCCACAAGCACAAAAATGACCGCTGTCTTCACGTTGTAAGTTAACAAATCTAAGGATAATTTTGGTTGATTCTGAGTAATTATTATTGTGCTGTAAATACTTGTAATTAACTAACCTAAAGAAGAAATTAATTAGACAACAAAGATGTAAGTGCACATCTAAATACAACGATGTCCATTATTCTACAGATCTTCTAAGTGACCCACTGTTTGTTTTTCGCTAGGCTGGTCATTCCAAACCTGTCATTGCAGAATTGGCAATGTTGCTTAGGTTGCGAGAACCTCCATTATGCCCCAACATCATCAAACTACACCACTGGATTGAGAAGAAGAGGAGCTTCGTGCTCATTATGGAGTACCCGAAACCATGCAGTACCTTGCATCAGTACATCACGTGTTCAGACGACATGAATGAAGGAAAAGCTCGCTGGTTAATCAGTCAGTTAGTCCAAGCTGTGAAACACTGCGTTGACCGTGGAGTCTTCCATGGTGATATCCACACGGGGAACATCCTGGTGACTAACCCCAGTTTGGAGCTCAAACTAATTGACTTCGGTTGTGCTTATCCAATCAGCAGTGAGGGCCTTCTCAGCAGTGAATACCGAGGTGTGTTTGTTACCAAAGCAGAGTGCAGTGTCATTGATCACAGTATTGTCTTTTTGACAACAGCATTGCTCAACACACAAAAAAAATGTTTGTCTTACAGGAGCACCACTCTTCACCCCACCGGAGGTCATAAGGCACAGCAAATACCACGCTGACCCAGCGTATGTCTGGGCAATAGGTGTTGTGCTGTTTGAAATCTTGCACGGGTTTTTGCCATTTGGAAGCCAAGACGAAATACTGCGTGACTATGTTAAAGCAAAACCCACTTTATCCTCAGGTAAACATGACAGACACCTCTTTACAGACAAAACAGTTATGTCAGACAGGAAGTCTAGCAAGTAACAAATGTTTACCAACATGACTGTAGACCATTGTTATTTAATTGGGGATATTTAGATAATCTAATAATGAAATTTTAAATGTTAAAACATTTACTGTTCAGAAGCTTTTTCATGTTAACATTGACGTTAAGACTAACCCGCACTCTCTCTCTGAAATCTTTACAGCATGCCATGACCTGATTTTCCAGTGTTTGATCCGCAATCCAGCGAACAGACTGACGCTAGAGCATCTAGAAGAGCACAGGTGGTTTAAGAGCTAGATTGGCAGAAGACAGCGGATCCCATGCTTCAGTTAGATGAGAAAAGGTGGTGAAACACTCTCAGTCCCTCTCATCGGACACACTACACTATCTTTCCTGTCTTAGATTTGTGACTCTCAGTCCCTCTCATCGGAAGAGTCAAACTCAACTGTAATTTGCACTGGCATATTGTAAGAGGTGATACAGAGATTCATCACGTACCTTACGTAACATATTGATGAAAACGAATGAACAAAATCCATATACAGAGGCTTTCTGGTACAAAAGAGAGATCCCTCTCCATCTGTGCCTTGCGGACCAGAAGACAAACTTAATGAACCCCTGTTTTTCAATCTCCAATCTCAACCTCTGTGGCAGATCCGTCCAGTTCTGACCCGGGTGACGGTGAGTCCTCATTACTTTGGTTGATTTTATTTCTACCATTTTTAATATGCGATGTTCTGTTGTCCATCATTACTTGTTGTAATTCTGATTCACTGCTAGTAACTGCTTAAAAACCCAACACTTGCTTCTGCTGTATAATTTTCTTTTAATCATATTAATTAGTTAGCTGCAGCTCTAATAATCTTTCGCAGTGATGTTTCTAATAGTTTATTGTTCATTTTAGAAAAGGGAGGAAGAGGAAGACAGTCAGTGTGTTCTTCTGGAGATTCTGTAAAGCTGTAAAGCACTTCTTCCTGTGCCGCGACCAGAGTCCAGAATCTTACACCACAGCTGGATCTAGACGATTCTGAGCCAATACCTGTCCAAGTTCCAGTGTTGGGAAGGATACTTTGGAAATCTAATAGATTACAGATTACAAGTTACCCTACTTCAAATGTAATAAGTAGTGTAACCTTTCAATTACTTCATTAAAGTAATGTAACTGATTACTTTTGATTACTTTTCTAAATTTCTAATGTTTTCAACTGTTAACTAGGCAGAGTTAAACTTACAATGTGTGCTCAACACTGATAACTGTCAGACTCAATCCCCCAAAAACCTAAACCGTCTCAATTATAAAGCCATTTTGTTTTTGGAGTGAATACCAGTGCTCTCTTTTACCTTCAATACCACGACTGAGGTGAGACCCTTCAGCAAGCCACTAAACCCCAACTTTGTTGGTGTGTGTGTTTTTACAGTGTGTGTGTGTGCACTTGGATGGGTTAAATGCAGAGCACAAATTCAGAGTATTGGACACCATACTTGGCCACACGTCACTTCACTTCGCTTTCACTAAATTCATTTATGTCTGTCTCAGTGTGGGTTTGGGGGGAGATCCTGAAGCACACATAGGGTTATTACAAGATAATGTAGATTATTAGTGCCGAATATTTCTCCCTTTTAACAGTCCCATGTTGGGGCTGCTGGAGTCAAACACAATGGTACGTATTTCGTTTTTAAACCATTTTCTCTTTGGACTGTCAGTGAGGTCATCTTCATATTGTTGATCAATATCAAATGTGCAGGGGATGAAAACACAGGATCCTTTCAGAGCTTCTACTCTCTTCGGCAGACTGATATTAAAGCCACACAAAACACCTAAAATGAACACAAACACATAGAAGGAAATAATCAGAGAATACAAGCAGAACAAAAATCTGCAGCACTTATTGCTCTTTAATCTCATAAAGGTCACATGAAAGTGGTTTCATAATAATAATTCAGCTCATTAAATAGAGGAATAATCTATATGAGACCTTGTATCAGAGATCCAGTGAGGAGGAACGTCACCAATGTAACCATCATTTACATCCACCTTACGGTAAATTAGGCAAACAAATAAAAAGGCCTATATTATAATACAGAATTGACAATAAAGCAAAATTGAAAACTACAGGAAGTTTGTTGTTTTGTGTGTAAATAAATTACCAGAGAAGAGAGTTGAAGATGACAGAAATCCTCTCAGAGCTCAAGCTCTAAATGCTTTTACACTGGACAGAGGGAAAGATTTGTGTGAAGAACTCAGTAACAATAGCCTGACCAAGAAATACATAAGTATGTGTAATGTCTGTTTTGGGGTTTTGTTTCATGTTCTTGTTTTCATGTCTTTTATTTTGTAGTTTGATTTATGCTGTTTGTGTCATGCTTCCCTTGCCCTCTTGTCATCTTGCTATTGGTTCCTCTTGTTCTTTGTGTCTTGTTCTGATTGGTTTATTGTCTTGTCATGTGATTATCAGGTCTGTTTACTCATTGGTTGTGTTAGTCGCGTGCCTTGTTCCCCATTGGTTTGTTCATGTCATGTGTCCATCATTGTCTGTTATAAGTAGTCATGTTTTTGTCATTAGCGCGTGTCGTGTATTAATGTAACGTTGCAACCTGATGTTGGTGAGTCTAGTCTGTTCATGCCATGTCTGTTCAAGCCTCATCAAGTCTTTTCAGGTCAAGTCTTTGTTTATTGTTTGGATGTTTGGATTGCACTCTGTAAATAAACTGCACTTGGGTTCATCTACGCTCGCCTTCAGTAGACTAATCGTTACAGTATGACCCTTATTGAACATTCAGCACTTTTTGATATAGTTGCATGAGACCATTTACTGTTGTGAGATTCTGTATTCAATTTCAACATAGAAACAATTTATTTTAGTAAGCTTTAGATAGTCAGAAACATGACATTTGAAACACAAATCTAAGACAGGAAAGATAGTGTAGTGTGTCTATTCTGCGTGAGGCGAATGTGTCCGTGTCAACGCTATGAGCTTCTCACTTGGTTATGTTGCAGCTTCTACTTTATAACAGTACAAGCTAATTAACTAGTTCATCAATAAAATCAACAAACAGTGCCCATATATAGGTTATATTTATGCACTCACTAGAGTTTCCTACAGAGCGGGTGTTTTTTTTTATTTGTTTGTTGTGTTTTTGTTTGTTTTTAATTTTTTACTTTAATTTGAGTGAGGTTGAATGTGTGGAAATGGCTTGTTCTGTTTATGTTTGTGTAATTGCTGTGCTGTGTAGTTAATTTGAGAGGAGTTTGAACACTATACTGGAGCTGCTGCTTTAGCTTAATAAGAATCAACTCATGCAGTAATATTCATATTTTAATTAGAAGAAGAGCGAGTGTGTTTGCACAGTCTTTACACAACTTACTCTAATCTATTTATCTATCCATCTATTGTTCTATAGTTCTGACAATCATAGATCTATTGGATCTGTTGAAAAGAGCAGCATAAATGTTCATCGTTTTTGTTTCTGAGAAGAAAAAATAATTATTTTTATTTTTTTATGGTGTGAGTCAGAGTAATTTTTGTGGTGTGTGTAGTATGATAAACGTGTAGGGTTTTATGAGTGTGTATGTATGCTTGTAGAGTGGACCAATGGCCAAGGTCAAGATTTTTCGTTCAAAAACTTTCATCAGTCTGTAGATCGAAATGAAAATTCCTTAATACAACATAAGGGAATGGTATAGTTTTAATGGGTTTCATAATGACTGTTTAATAACCATAACATGCGGTAAGAGCCTTTGTGTACTTTTTTTTTTTTTTTTTTTTGATGCATTAGGCTGAAGCTTATACGACTATCTCACGTTTTGAAATTAACTTTCAAAATATAAATTTTAGATTAATTTTCTAATGATTTTTAAGGATGTTATAATGTAATATTATAAAATTATTTTTGTTTTATGTTGTTATTTGATCTCCGTTTACAAAACAAAATATAATTCCAGTCAGTTTGCTAACTGTCCCTTTGCGCCACCTGGCAGTAGGTTCGCGAACGACTTTAACACGCAACTGACTTGCAGTTAACGCCGTGGCCCTGCGGCGGTATTAGGAATTTTGGTTGGCCACCTACTGTATGTTTATAGTTAATTCTTTGTCCACGAATGCAAATGGACATTGATAATTATTTGGGTTTATTTATTTTTTTTTTTTTCTATTACGTCATTTACAAATGCATTATAAATCACTGATAAGCAGTTATAAATGCATGAATAAAAGGGTGATTTTAATGTTATACCTGCCAAATAGTGAGCCATTCGCTTAATAAACATATTTATTAATACTTAATTAAAAACCAGATTCCTGATATATTCAATGATGCAGCAAAAATGGACAATTATAGCAAGACTTAAGGGTGTTGTATTTATGGTTTTGTCATTTATATCTCATGATTTGTGTCACTTTTCTTACAGTGTTTCTTGCCAGAATCTACTCTGTGCCTTACGATTCTCCACAAAAGTTCACGATGTCTATCCACAGTAATGATTAGAAACTTATATATTTTGTTTATCAAGATGAAATTATCAAATTTTATTTTAGGGGTAAAATCATAAAAGCACAACCATGACTTGATAGTAATATTAAAAATTTTAGTTCCAATATTACCCATGAAACTTAATGTAAAAAAACATTTATTAATGTTTTATTAACATTAATAACCTGTGAAAGTGCACCTTAATGTAAAGTGATTACTTGTGAACAATTTGTTAATGACTTATAAACATCAGATTATAGTGATTATTACATATTATTATGGATATTTTTCTTACAAAAATGCATTGATTCGCTACAGGAGGACTTTGTGTACCCCTCGGAGCTGTGTGAGACGCTTTTTATTATGGATGGGTGCTTTTTATTTAACTTCTTTTGGACTGATGCACTGCAACACCCGCTGAGTGCCATTAAACAGCTTGAAAGATCAAAGACAATTTTTAATATAACTCCGAATGGATTGGTCTGAAAGAAGAAAGTCATATACACCTAGGCCTTGCCTTGAGGGTGAGTAATTTATGGGCTAATTTAAATTTTTGGGTGAACTAACCCTAAAATGTTAAGTGATCACCTGTGAACCATTTATTAATGAGCTATAAACGTTAGTAACGTCTAAAAGTGAACCTTAATGTAAAATGATCACTTGTGAACCATTTAAGTTATAAACGTTAGTAACCTTCAAACGTGAACCTTAATGTAACGTGAACACGTGAATCATTTATTAATAAGCTATAAACATTAGTATTCTCTGAAAGTAAACCTTAAAGTAAAGAGTCATCACCACAACAAAAAGGATCACTTGAAATCTTGATGTTACTAGCCAAATGCCTCATCATCTAATTAGTGACATGCATGAAGGAGATTCCCACTGTCCCTACCTGCTATCTAGTGAAACCACAGCCAAGGGAATGGGCTTGGCAGATTCAGCGGGGAAAGAAGACCCTGTTGAACTTGATTCTAGTCTGGCACTGTGAAGAGATATGAGGGGTGTAGAATAAGTCAGAGGCCCCATCCAGATGGGCACCTTGGTGAAATACCACTACGCTTATCGTTTCCCCACTTACAGCGGGCTCTCACTTCTGGACTCCAAGCCCCTCGGCCCACTGCGGTCCCAGGCACAAACTTCCCCAGGGGCAGTGGCAGGTGGGGAGTTTGACCGGGGCAGTACACCTGTCAAACGGTAAAGCAGGTGGCACGTTACATGCTTAATTGTTTTGGTTTGACACTATTTCAGCTTTCATTCCATTGTTCAAGCATGAAACAAATTAGCGACTTAATTTTACACTCCAACGTAGGCAATAAGCTAACTATAATAAGATGTTTAACACCTTAACTGTCACCCCCATTTTTAAAATAGGCATGAAAGTGCACAATCTAAACTAAAATTAGGGGTGCACGATAAATATCGGCCGATGATTAATGCGCATCTCGTCAGTAAAGCTGGTTCTCTAATCAGCGGTAAATTCCATCAGGTGCGTGATTTCACACAGAGCAGCTGTTACTACACAGAGCTGTTGTTAACAGACAAGCTGCGCTAATCCACGTTCAATAATTATGTATATTTATAATCTACTGCTAATCGACATAGCCTTTTTTACAGTGTACGAATATAGGTGTGTGAACCTACACTGGTCTCACGATTCAGTTCAATTACAATTATCATGTCATCGATTTGGTTTAATTCAATATCACGATGCATTACTGATGCACTGCATCCTCAATTTTCAATATTACTTCACATGTATATAATTTTGTCAAAAAATACAAGCAGTCAGATATATGAACTGAACCTTTCATTTTACCTGCTCAAAGAAAGCACACATCTTGAATGAATCAAACATCAAACAAAACTGTAAGTCTGTGCACAGAAGACAACAGGAGCATTTAAAAAATATACACAAGTAAATACTACTGTAAAAGTGCATAATGCATGAAGTGTATGTTAGTACTTAGTGTAAAATATTTAAATATTACCTTTTAAATATTAATGTTAACATTTTAATATTAATTAGTGGTATTACGCCCTGCATAGTGGTATTTACACACAGCGTGTGTCTTCTCCAGGTCGTGCTTTCAAGGTTGTGCTTAAAAGCCGAAATGTGCCCAGATGCCGGCTTTAAAAGTAGTCGGAACATTTTTAATTACTCGTACTCACATCTTTCCCTCCCTCTGCCATTGTATGCTACCACGACAAATGATGTCAGAAAAGCGTCAGTATGTTATAATCGTTTATGGTCTATTACTGAACAGATACGGGAAAAAAAAAAAATTGTTGTTGAAAAAATGAGTGCTTTTCAATATGGTTAGTAACACTACTCACAAGCGGGAAAGAACAATGAGTAATTAGAATACAAGAGAATCTGCACATTAGAATTCAGAACCAGTATAACAAATAGAAAAGAACAGTGAAATTAAAGACCTTTAAACAAAGAAAGTAGTAAACAAAGGTTTGCTTTAAACAAGCAAGCATCATACAAAAAGCATTAGCCAAGCCTCAATTCTAGTTATGCTGCAAGGGTAGGAGTTCATTATTTTGCTTTATTTCTTCTATTTTTAGCTTTGTAGTAGCAGACATCATTGCATTGCACCTTTTGGCAAAATCAAGAAGAGTTTCCTTGTTAGATTTATTAATATCTTGGTAGAAACCAGGATCTGCAATCGAAGCAGTGGATTCAATAGTTCCTGTGTCCAACCGGTCGATAGATGTTCTCACTTTTCTGAAAGTCTTCAGTACTTCTTTGTAGCATTTAATCGCTTCTTCTGACTTTCTGGCTGCAAAAAAAAAAAACTAAAAACTAAAATTGAGTTTTTTAGTTGCCAGTATTAAATGACCAAAATCCAAAATATGATTAATTTTACTTTTTTCAAGTAACAAAACTAATCGTACTGACATTAAAACTGCTAACAAAAGAAAAAACGCAATGTTTGTTAATGGAATAAAATGTTGATTTCTGCAGTTCATCTAAAATATCCAATTATGTCGGCACTGATGGTCTTGTGGGATCATATACAGTACTGTGCAAAAGTCTTGGGCCACTAGTATTTTCATCACAAAAAAAAAAGAAAAAAAAGTCAGTTTTACGTCAGTTATTTCTAATTGTGAGCAACACCCTCAAATCCCAAGCTGAAATTCAGCAGCTACTTATGGATAATTTGCATGTTGCCACAGAAGATAGATCAACTCAGTACTTTAAATGTTTAATGACTAATAAAAATAGCATTTTCTAAACTTACCATCAGCTGCAGCATCTTCCTCAAATTTTACAGTTGGTGAGCTCATTCTACTGCCACAGATGCCTTTTCTGGTGCTGGATCCTTAACTTTTAAAAGAATAAATAAATATATGTGATATATAACAGGGTTGGGAAGCACAGGATTAGATGATGATTTAAATCTCTGTAGCTATTATTTTTACCTCCTGACTGTTTTTTTTTTTTTCCACAACATATTAGGCAGTGTGTTTCAAAATGTATTTGTAACCCAGTAACATTGTAGTCAGCAGTTATAACTTATAATGTCCCTCACATTTGAATTAAACACAGAATGCAAATCAGTTTAAGGTTGTTTTTTTTTTTTTTTTTTTTTCTTGGAGATAAAGGGGAGCACTAAAGTATATAAATTAAAATTTCAATGTGGATTTTGGATTGAAGTGTTAACTGGTGTACTGCTAAAGTATGGCAAAAGTAAACTTATCCTCACTAACCAGCTGTTGTGTTTGTTCTGCCACAACATTCGTGTTTTTTCTTTTGGCTGTTCTTTTAGACTGTAAGAATAATTATGCAGGTAAAAAAGCATGGTTACAGTGAATGAATAGAAGCTGAACACATAGTAGCTACTCAAGTTTACCAAACAATGTAAACTTTAGGAATTACAGCTGCACTCTAGATTTTTTCTACAGAAAATTTTCTTAAAAGTTATATGATATACATTACCTCCCTATCTATAAAACTTATTTTACAAAAAAAAAAAAAAAAAACTTATATACGCTATTTAGCAACGAATAAAGAGAATCTTTAATGATTTATGAAAAAGTATTGAAGTGAACGAGACATATTCCTTCTCTTATCTTTTCATAAATATCTACAACAAATGCACATGAACTGTCATTTGAGACAATAAACTGCAAAGTAATAAACAAAGTTAATTGTTTTAACGCAAAATATTGTTTTTATTTATTTGACAATATAATCTTGAGTAAGTCGTCATTATCATGTTCCCATCTATTTCAAACAATGACACCTTATATAGATTTTTTTAAATACTTATACCTCACAAGACACTACTAATGTTTAACTTTTCTCATTATATCGCCTATTTTCACGAACGGCTCGTTGAACTATTCTACACAATATAACCAACAGCTTGGGCCTATTTTGAAGTGTGTAAATCACTTGTACTGCAGTAATGACAATCGTACCATCTTAAGACATAAATGGATATATTTGAACCTTATATATTATGTTTTATAAGGTGAATATAAAAAATAAATTCGATACAGGAATTCGGAAAGGAGCGAGGAGACACAGGAGAATACTTCAAACATGGAGTTTTAATGGAATCAGCAACGGTACAAACACAGGAACTCATGGAAGACATTTAACAGCGGACAGGAAACAAGGCGCAGAACACACTACAAATATACAGACACCAATGGGACACATCTGGGAGCAAATGAACTAATTAATCAAACACAGCTGGACGTACATGAAAACCAATAAGGACAGGACACAGGAAGAACCAAATAAGGGCAAACAGGAACTTAACAGGAACATACATGTGACAATAACATTAAGTTCTCTTGTAATTAACATGTAAAAAACATTAAGTTTTCTTATAAATAACATTTAAGTTCTCATAAATAACACGTTAATAGTTAAGTTCTCGTATAAATAACATGTAAATAACATCAAATTATCTTGTAAAAAACATGTAAACTATTAATTTTTCTTGTAAATAACATACAAATAGCATGTAAATAACATTTTTCTATTGTACATAACATGTAAATAGCATTAAGTGCACTTATAAATAACATTCAGAAAACATTTTTACAGCATTCAAATAAAATTCTCAACTTGTTTTTCTCTGGTAAACTTTTTGGGATAGTTCGCCTGTTGTTCCAAATCGGTAAAACCTTCATTCATCTTCGTAACACAATTAAAGATATTTTTGATGAAATCCAAGAGATTTCTGACCCTCCATGGACAGCAAGAATCCTAATATTATCAAGGCCCAGAAAGGTACCAAGAACATCTACAAAATAGTCCATGTGACATCAGTGGTTCAACCTTATGAAGGTACTAGAACACCTTTTGTGCTCGTGGTACTCTTAATAATGCTGGTAGACAGTAACTCGGGAATAGTCGTTATTTTGGGGGGGTTTTGCACACAAAAAGTATTCTTGTACCTTTATAAAATTACAGCTGAAACACTGATGTCACAGACTATTTTTTCAATGTTCTTGGTACCTTTCTGGGCCTTGAATGTGGTAAAACCCTTTATTGTCTATAAAGGGTCAGAAAGCGCTCAAATTTCATCCAAAATATCTTAATTTCTGTTCCGAAGATGAACAAAGGTCTTGCTTGTTTGAAATGACATAAGGTTAAGTAATAATGACACCATTTTCATTTTTGGGTGAACTATCCCTTTAAGTAAATAACACTACTCTTCCATTTCCGGTGGGTGTTCAGTTTTTGAGATTCTCCTCTTTAGGTGTACCACGTGTACTTTAACTGGCAGTATCTCATCGACGAACACTTTGTAAACTAGTGATGGGAAGTTCGACTCTTTTCAGAGAGCCGGCTCTTTCGACTCCTGAAAGGCTCTTAGTTTAGGTTTTTTTTGTAGGCCTTTATTTTACCATAACTTTGCAAAAATTAATGGTTTGTGTGTTGAAAACCCTTTCATGTGCAGTGTTTTTATGAGAATCCTTATAAATGCCTAATTTTGTGCATTTATTTTGTTACAAAACAATTCTTTTGTTTGTTTTGTTTAATATTTTAATCAAACATTTTATTGCACAAATTAACAACAAAACAGCAAATAAATCCACAGAACAGAACTAGAACCAAACTCAAGCAAACAGTATTAATGTCTTCAGTGAAGATTGGCATTCAAAAAACAGATGCCTCAGCTTTGATGGACTGATCCTATTTCTTCTTTCTGTGATTATCTGCCTTGTTTCACCCCCCTCTCTGTTTTTACATAATGGTATGATCCCTTATCCTCACATCTGATTGGCCGCGATGCGATTGCTGACCAATCAAAACAAAGTTCTGCCTTGAGGTAAGCAGCGAAAATGTAACCAATATATATATATATATATCGCTCAAATGTTTGCGATCAGTAATACTTGTAATTTTTTTTTAAAGAAGTCTCTTATGCGCATCAAGACTGCATTTATTTGATCAAAAAAATTCAACAAAAAACCATACTCCAAAATGTTATTACAATATAAAATAATGGTTTATATTTTAATATACTTTAAAATATAATTTATTCCTGTGATGCAAAGCTGAATTGGGCTCAACCGCTGAATTATTTTTTAAATTACAGAAAAACTGTTATTGATTAACACTAGCTTAATTGTTGCAGATGGTTACTTGTACCTTGACTGAGGTGTTTGTGGAGCTATTAAGCTTGTTGACTCCATTTGATGTGCTGGGTCCTAAATGAGTGAAAATGGCCTCATCGTCCAGACACACTGGAAACAGGGCTTCATCGCGCCAGAGTGTGACGCTTAGTATACTGCCTTCACACTTCAGGTCCAGCTCCAAGACTGGTATTTCTCCCATCTCAGACTGGGTCATCCTTATGAACTTCACCTGTAAAAAGTTAATAAAAATAGCTAATACTTTATAATACAGCTTTATGTGTTAACATTAGTTAACTACTTTAGTAACAATAAAAATACTAGTACAAGTTCAACATGTATATATTAATTATTGGACCTGGACTAATGTGAATTGTGAACAGTTGTATATTTATTAACTAAACATTAACAAATAAACACTGCAGGTTAGTTAATGGTAGATAATGCATTAATTAGCATGAACTACTATAACCTTACTGTAGAGTGTTACTAAAATATGAACCAGCCAGTGATGATTCTTTTGCTAATGTGTACGTAGATTGGTTGACAAACAGCTAGGGCTGGGTGATAAATCAAAAACCATAATATCGCAATATATTTTTCCTTGATAAAATGATAACAAGAGTTCGGTAAATGTTCGATATAATGTTTATCCGCCAAATGGTTAATTTCAATAAAACGCAAACACTCAGAATAATTAACTTTCACCATAAGAAATGAGGTTGCTACAATTTTTACACATTACTGATTTTGATGAACATAAACATTTACATCTGCATCCAAACATCAAGCTACTACTAGTATCAAAAGCGCATTTCTAAAAGACAAAAAAAGTAAACAATATCGCGCATTAGAACACACAGAAAATTAGTAATTAATGTTTCTATTTAGATCTTTATTTTGTTAAGGACAATGAGTAGAAAAATGTAAAGAATTCAAAAACATGAAGTGTCAAAGAAAGATTTGACATTTATCGTGGTAATTGTTGATATCAACTAATATGAAAAAAAGTACTTCAAAAGTACTTACATTGTTGACTTGCCATCAAAGGGATGGTGAATCCTCTGCATATAAAGAGATTGTGTTCTTCACCAGTTTTTTTTCAACTGATGAAGGCAGGAGGACCTCCATCGCTGCTGCTCTTTCTTCTTCACTCAGTGGTATCTGTATATGCTTGATTTATGATCTACCAATAAGCAATCTTTTCCATGTTTTTTTAATCAGGGTGTAGTTGTGTACAAAGTACGTTATGTTTTCTTTTAATAATGAATTTTCAGAGTTTTGGGGGGAGATGTAGACTTTCTTTCCATCCCACAGAGCAGCAAGTGTGGTGACTCATGTTTTCTCGGGCTCTTTAAAGAGAGACAGTTCTGCTGCTGGAACGCAACCCCACGCAGCGCATCCGGACAGGCTCTCTGTTGTAAGGACTGTATCCTCTTGAGGCCATTCTGGAGGTTAAAGTGTGGTCATGAAAACTACACATACACAAGATTTTATTTAACCAGATTCTTGCAGCTCTCTGTCACCAAGATCATTAGTCCGGTGGCAGTCCGCCTCAAACTTCCTCCTGCGTACAGGAGAATTCATCCCGCATTCCATGTGTCAAAGATAAAATCTTTGTTTCATTCACATATTAACCCGCCGGTCCCGGTTCCTCCCCCACTGCGTCTCGTAGATGAGGGACCCACTTATTCGGTTAACCGTATTCTGGATTCGAGAAGGGGGGGCGCAGATTCCAATACTTGGTGGACTGGGAGGGTTACAGTCCGGAGGAGAGAAGTTGGGTTCCTGCTAGGGACATTCTGGATCACTCCCTGATTGATGATTACTATCAACAGGTAATCCGTCGGGGAACGCCAGGAGGCATTCCTAGGGGAAGGGGTACTGTCACGGTTCATGAATTCGCTGTCTCTCTCTCGGCTTGTTTAGTGTGCAGGTGTGGGTCTGTGGGCGTGGTCTTTGATCACGGCTGATTACAGCACCACCTGAGTTCCATTATATGTGTCTATTTAAGTGCAGTAACTGGTGTCTCATGTTGTCAGATCGTTGTGGTTCTTCCCTGTGTTTCATGCTGTTCCCTTGGCTGTGTTGGATCGTGGACTCCCCTTGTTCTTCGTCGTTTCTTCCTGCACTCAGCACCGGGATCACGAGCACCTTCACTGGGAAATACAGCACAGGATCATCACTGGTTGTCCACCGAGGTCCCTGCGTCACCCACCATCTGAGCTTGAGATCGTCGCCACTCCCCTTCAGTGTTTGGACTCCATTGTTGTCTGTTTGTCTGGCCTACTTCATATCTTGTCAATAAATCGCCTTGCAATTGCATTCTGCCTCGGTGTCGTGATACTTTGAGCTCATGCATATATGCTGACTCTGAAAATATAAAGCTCAGAATATTCAACATAAATGGATGAATCGATTACAATACCATCATCCTATTTTATGACGTGAGGATAATAAGGAAGGGCAGTGCGATATAAAATACACATCAGAGTACCATTCGCCTACTGTCCTGCCATAGAGCTCTATGCCATTTAAATACTGTCCTGCGCCATTGTTTCATGCTATTTCTTCCCTATCCTGTGCTATTTACCTAACCCTTTCATGGGACAGTAATCAAATGGCACAAGACAGCAGATTAGTACCATAGTACTGTACTGTAAGTTATTATTTTCTGAAAAGTTTGTGATTCAAGTCTGCACAGTTTCTTCTCCTACTGCTACTGGAAAGAAGGGTGATAATCTCATATTTTTTATTTTTGCAGGACGCATAGACATGCTGACGATCATGGCCATGCGCTGGAACTAACAAAAGTTTGACAACTTGGCTTCTACCCTTGCAAACCGATATTGGAAGGTAGAGACACCAGTTTTCCCTTATGCAAAATGCATAGCGATATTGTAAAGTAAAAATTGACATATATCACAAAAATAATATATATTAAATATATGGATGGTTGCATGTGTAGTGTCAGTTTTATTTTTTAGTGTCTTGAAATAAATTTAAATGTTTATACCACATATGATAGTCCACGTATTAGTGTTGTCAAAAGACCCGGTACTTCGGTACCAAGTCGGTACTAAAAAAATGAAAATGTCACGGTACCAGGTTTCTTTAAGTACCGGTGGTACCAAGAACCCGGTTCTTGACGCATATAGTGCTATGATTTCCGCGAAGCAGAAAACGTGGACGGAATCTCAAAATCCAGTCATGAAAATTAAACTTACATTTTAATATGGACAGTCACCGAATTTTGTCAAAGTTAGCATAAATTAATCAAATCAAATCTCCATATGGACCAGTATCTGTAAATGTCAAGCCTCAAAAGTTGGTTGAAATATGAATCCTGCATGTTCAGCGCGTCTCTGTGTGAATGAATGAATGGCAGGGACATGCGGTTTTGTTTACTACATATACTGAAGCGCGTGACGCTTGCAGTAATTTCAGCATCTGCCGTCTCAATGAGGACATAAATACATAAACAACATCACCAAAACTGTTCTGAGTCACTTCACAAGCATTTTTATAATTTCATTTGAGTAAAACCAGTGTCATTTAAAAGGTATTCACAGCAACCTAGGGTTTCCCACACATTGATTTATTACAATATCAAAACTGACCGCCACAAATAGACTTCACTGAATAAACATGAGCACTGCACATTTCAAAATCAAAAACGGGTGTTTTTGTATCACTGTATTTCAGAAGGAAACCGACTGTATTTAGAAAATTTTCGATTTCATTTTCATTTAATTTTACATGCAATGCTTGATAAGGCAGCGTTTGTGAGCTCAGCGTCACCGGAGAATCCTGTATCTCTCCCGCTCTTAAAGCGCCTCCTGCTGCCAGGAAATGAATTTGCATATATATGTATATATGGGGGCGGGGGAGTGTAAGGCTGTGGGAAACACTGCAACCCCTCAAAATAAAAGTTCATTTTTACACAAAGGCATTGTGCTAGAAATATTACTATTATTTAGTAGAATGTATGTGATACTGCTACTATGGTTGAAAAAATTAATAAAACTTTATTTTTTAAAGAAATAAATCCCCTTTATTTAACAAAAAGTAAAATGTTTAAATTTCATTAATTAAAAGACAAATTAAATTTGGCTGAAACTTGTTTACTGTTTTCATAATTATATTACTTGTAGAAAAACTTTAAACACAATTGTAAATAAGTATAAAGAATGGCATTGGTTTTATTTATAGTTTTTTAAAATTAGCATATTTTTGTGTTTTGCTTTGGTACCGAAATTGGTACAGAGAACCGTGGATTTTCACTGGTATCGGTACCGAATACTGAAATTTTGGTACCGTGACAACACTACCACGTATATACAAATATAGTGTATAATTAATTAGTATTCTATGTGGTTTTCTAATAATGAAGGTACTTCATAATCTTTATCAACAATAGTCAAAGTGGTAGGCATTTCCCTCATTGTCATTTAAGTTTGAAGGCCACAATAGCCCTGCAATCCCAGTTGCATAACCTGGAGGCCATGAAATCTCAGACAATCAACTGGAGAGGTGGATCATTGATATCAATGAGTGGGCAGAAGGTAGGATATACTGTTTTATACTGTTTGATATGGTGCTTGATGTATCACTTCTGACTTATCTTGGCTGCAATTCCAAAGAGGCTCATTGTAATCATAGTCAAAGAGCACTCTGATTGCTCATGACATGTGGACAAGATTATCCCCGTGGGGACAATAAAGAACCTAACTAACCTAACTATACTCAACTTATAAAAAAATAGAGAAATATGAAAAGATGGTTGAGGCTTTATTTTGCTCATACACCAGAAATAATATTTTTTCATGGAATCAAGAAGCATATTTCTTATCTCTTCATTTCTTCCTCTCAGCAACAACATCCCGAAATGATGCTGATGTTGCCGCTGTTGCCAGCCGAATTGAGGAGCTGGTGGCAAGTGTTAAGAGGAGGTCCCAGCGTCTTTACAAGGATAGTGACGGATGCAAAGGACGTGCCCGAATCCGCCGAAAGATCAGGGAGGAAAAAAAATCTTAAATTCTGCAGTGGAAAAGTATAACACCTTGGATCCTAATGCAGAAAAACTGTCATTGGACACCATTCTATCTGACGAGATTGTTTGGCCATGGCAGCTTACACACGGTGGTATGTACACAATTCCGTTGACTATGTGAAATAATCACATAGTGGGACAAAATCTGTCATGCCTCGATTGTAACCCCAGAAAATCTCTAAATATTTAATCTTAAATACAACAGACTTACGTTTCATCTATGTATTCCAGACTCTGTATATCTAAGGACAAAGAGAAAGGCATTCAAGACATTGTGATGGCAGTAAGGAGACTTCAGGAGGAGAAGAGGATTCTTATTGCAGAGATGAACAAGCATTGGAAGTCTCTTTGCACCCGTGCAGACACCCTGAAGCAGATGTCATCCCAGCTTTCTAATGTGACATCAGGTATGTATTTGTTATACTTGGCATACATTACAATATTTCTGAATGTTTTTAATTAATAAAGGCTTAATGCATTTTAACATGTAAGGTGAGACGTGGGGCCTGCTTCAAAACGGTATCCGAGGTCTACAGAGCTTGACGATGAAGAACAAGCAAGCAAGCAACAGCCTGGCAAAGCATGCAAAGAAATGTTATGTTCAAGTTCTGACTGAAACAGAAATTTAAACTTTGATAGTGATTCTGAGGAATACCATACCAGTAGTGACTCTGAGCAAGATTAAACATGGCCAGAGTCCTTTTTTATGCTGTTGTGTGCTGGGGAGGCAGCATTAAGAAGAGGGCCTCTGGGACAGGTTGGGAAGAAAAGCTGGCTCTGTGTTTGGCATGGAGCTGGAGTTAATCATTTAACAAACTGAGGATAATTTGCAGTAGCAGTCTTCTGTCATGCTCAACACTGAGGAGGTCCTTTGTACCCAGGGCAAACCAGCAACTCAATGTCACAGAAAAGGTTAGGGGAGAAATGGACTTATTTGTTAATTTAGCCATTGTGCTAAATTAAAATCTTGGATTGTTTTGGTTGTTTTCTATGAGTTTGTGGATATGCTCGGCCCTGGCAGTTTTTAGAGCCTGTCTATAGCTGGACATACTGTTTTTCCACGCTATTCTAAAAACTTCAAATTTAGTTTTCCCATTTTATTTTCTCCATTTGCGCTTAAGACTACGAGTTTCTTTCTTGAGAGCGTGGGTATTACTGTTGTACCATGGCACAGCACGTTTTTCTCTAACCTTTTTCAATTTGATGGGGGCAACAGCTTCTAATGTATTAGAGAAGATAGTGCCCATGTTCCCAGTCATTTCATCTAGTTCATGTGTATTTATGGGTACACAGAGCAGTTGAGATAAATCAGGCAGGTTATTTGCGAATCTGTCTTTGGTGGCTGGAACAATAGTTCTGTCCGGACGATAACGCGCAGCCATATAGTTATTATCATCAATACGCAGAATGCACGATACAAGGAAATGGTCAGTAACATCATCACTTTGAGGTACGATATCTATGTCAGTAAGATCGATTCCATGCGATATAATTAAATCTAGCGTATGATTAAAACGATGAGTGGGCTCGGGGACGTTTTGGTTGACTCCAAAACAGTTTATTAGGTCAGTAAACGCAAGTCCTAATGCATCATTTGTATTATCAACGTGAATCGTAAATATATTATTGCTCTTGCTGGGGCTGGTCTTGCTGGCGCTGGGGCACATCTGTTGTGAAGTTTTTAAAAAAAATACAGCATGTTCAGTACACATTGTCAAAGAATTCAACGACAAACACTAAGGAACTATACATAAAACTTATCTTACCATCTAGTTTGATTATGAAGTCATATGCCCTCTTCATGCTGGTTAAGAAACACATGTTGTTTTGCGTCGGTGGCAGATGCGTGACTACATCTGCCATCAACTTGCCTGTGCCCTTGTGCCTCTGGCTGATAAATAATATGGGCATATAGAAAGGCAGAAAGTTTTTAGACCTGAAATGAAGCAAAGTAATTAACACATTTCCAATATATTTATGTTGCTACATTGCTACATACAGTATATAGCAGTCCATCTACCATTTAAATATTTGTTAATGCTATCAAAAAGTGTTACGTATGTGATGATTAAAGACATATTGTAAAATGAATACACAGAAATAATCATTCATGAGTATTTCTTAAATTGCAACTGTCAGTGCTCGATTTTGTTGGAAATAATTAATCAGATGTTGTGACAGTAATGAAGATGGCGTCTACTCCACACTGACTTTGAATCAGAAACAGAGGGCAGTTTACTTGGTGTATAAACTAGGTACTACTTGATTCATAGTTCATCCCTATCCCTAGTCTGCCCTAGTATCAATTACACAAGTATAAGATAAGTGTAGTCTAGAATATTGAATGCTCTAACATTAATGACTGTTATTCTGTGTAAGTAAAGCGCATCCACACGAGTAACAAAAGGTGCGTCTCATTCTGCTCCACATAATTTAAGTTTATAGTAAAAGTCAGTGTCCAGTAACTGTTAGTTATGAGAGAAACGGACAGATTTAGACATATTTAGTTGGCATTTAATTTCCTTTCTGATAATGATTCTTATTTTAGTAATGACACTGTTATAAAGATGGCGTTTATTAAAGAGGAGAGTGAAGACGTGAAGATTGAAGAAACATTCAGAGTGAAACAGGAAGATACTGAGGAACAAAGAAAGATGGAGTTTATTAAAGATGAGAGTGAAGACGTGGAATTTGAAGAAACATTGAGAGTCAAACAAGAAGATACTGAGGAACAAACAGGTGTGTTTTCATTGATATCATGTGTCCAAAAGTGTCTGTTTTTTTCTTTAGTGCCTTTGTGAAACATAAAGCAGCAGCTGCTCACTTACAAACACTTTCATTATTTTGAAACTGCAGCTGGTGAGCTTATAATAAACAGACCGTTAACAAAGACTAGTGTGGACACAAATATAGTTATAGTAATAATTTTAGTTGTTGTTATCGCTCTTGGACAGCTTAGTCTTCCCTGTCCTCAGGTCTGAAGTTACCAGGCTTGAGGCAAAGATGACAAAAAAAAAGACAAAAATACCCCTGCACATTTGTGACCCTGAAGCACAAAAGCAGTCATAAGTCACACAGGTATATTTGTAGCAATAGCCAAAAATACATTGTAATGGGACAAAATTATTGATTTTTCTTTTATGCAAAAAATAATTAGGATACTAAGTAAAAATCATTTTCCATGAAGATATTTTGTAAATTTCCTAAATATACCAAAACTTAATTTTTGATTAGTAATATGCATTGCTAAGAACTTCATTTGGACAACTTTAAAGGTGATTTTCTCAGTATTTTGATTTATTGCAGCCTCAGATTCCAGATTTTCAAATAGTTGTATCACAGCCAAATATTGTCCTCCTAACAAACCAAACATCCATGGAGAGATTATTTATTCAGCTTTCATATGATGTATAAAAATTTACCCTTATTACTGGTTTTGTGGTTCAGGGTCACAATTAATCTATCACAGATGTCTTGAATAAAGTGAAAATGAAAAGTTTACATTTTGACATTAAATTTAGATCTGCTCATGTTACAATATATAAGCAGTAAGACATCTCTAAATATGAGTGGAGTAACGTCACAATGGTTTCATTCGTTATGAAGTCAGTGATTATTTTCTTTGATAATATAATTGTTCTTCGACGTCTTATTTGAACACTGATTTATTTTTTTGTGAATATTGCTTCACTTTTTGTTTTGATCTGAGCCTAAAACTGTATGCCGCAACGAAAACATTGGTTTATCTAACCACTAAAAGTTCTAACTTTATTAACCTAAATAGCAGTAAAAGTTTTAGCTATATAGAGTTTTTTCTTATAACCTTTCGTATCATCTTCGCAAATTTTAGACCGTGAACTTACAAACTTTAGCATTAAGGAATCTGACAGAAGTCGCACCAGGGTGTGCAGCATCCATTGGATAATATATGGTATATATAATGCTAAAAATAATACAAGCCTATATGCACCTATATTACAATAAAAAAGACACGAAACGGACCGGTGGATGGATAAAAATATATTGATCACATCTCTGATCATCTCAGGTTGCTATGGTCACTGAGTTGGCCTTGTTTTATGCATTAAAACTTTGTGGCAAAATGTAAACCAAAAAGGTTCGAGCTTCATTGTTTTTTTTCTTACATGACAATCATTTATTAATTTATGCCAGGCGTTATTGTACATGGAAAAAACGACCGTCGAGATCCGATATCCAAACTTGAGTCTCTAGACCTCTTTATGCTGTACGGTCATATGTTTATGAAGTTAACATTGCATAAATTTTACAATTAAAATAGCCGTAAGCTAAGTAGTAACTCTGAAACTAATGTGAACAAAGGAACGGCTTCTGCTGCGGTGGCGGTCCTCCAAGGTAGTCTTAAACAAACCAAGGTTATATTCACATTTGCAGTTCACCAAATGCCCAACCAATACACATTTAAGCTATTAAAAGTGTGTGACTTGGCCATAAAGTTAGGCCTTGACGTGGCCGTTCGATATTCGCAAATCTAGGGACCGTCTCTAAAGTACTGCGAAACTACTACTACACTTCTTCTAACGTCATAGCATGCAAGGAGAATGTGACTACACAGTCATGATTTTAAACTAACTCTTAAATGTTCATTCCAGGTGTCAACATAAGCACACCTTTATATTTTTTGATATTAGTAAAAGAAATTCCTCGTAAATCAACTGTACAAAATATCTGCTTTGTTCAAAAACTTTTTATTACCGAAATCGGGGCCTCAAATTTAAAACTATGGCCATAATTGAAGCTCAATAGCATTTGAACAGAATGACTCACTTTCATAAAACCTACTATAAACTGTCATCTAGGTGTCAGCTATAATGCACACCGTTTCATATTTTCATACTTATTCAAATAAACTGTAAAACATATGTAAAATATTGCTCCCCATTTTCATTAACCGAATGCACTTACCTCAATACAAATTTAAAGATCAATAGTTAACACATTGAACAGATATAAATGACTACTCCTTTCATAAAACATACTGTAAGTGTTCTCTTCGTTGTTCATAATATATGACACCCCGTTATATTTTCATCATTATTCAAATAAACTGTAAATCATATGTAAATATTGCTATTTTTCATTTGAGCTTTTGAGCTTTAAATTAGTGTTTACGTCCATTGGTATTTGAAAAGTAGCAATTAAAAAAAAAATCCCCCCTTTTGGTTTTACATATGACGTACCGTTATTTTAAATAATATCAAAAAATATAAAAGGTGTGCTTCTAGTTGCCACCTGGATGAACCAGTTACAGTTGTTTTCATGACTGTTCTGTTCATTCATCCATTTGCATGCTATTGACGTTAGAGAAGTGATAGTAGTTTCATGGACCGGTCCTAGCTCCTTGTATGCCAGTTTAAAAAAAACAAACAGATCCCAATGTTTAACCCATGCAAAACATATACTTGTAATAAAGTAATAAAATGAAACCATGATGTTTTAATTCTAGTGATAAAAGGAGGAAGAGACGATCCCCTCGCATGATCTGCTCATTCATGACAGACCTGGATCAGTGAGTGGTCTCGGGACCGATGAGTCACTTCCAGGGGGTGTGTCCACGCCCCTGCCCCTCGGATCCCCATTGTCACAACCTCATCCAAGTCACAAACAGCGCACCACCCTAATTAGCGAGACGCTCTGCCCAGAGTAAATGAAGCGCACAGAATAATACGCAGCGCAAGCTCAAACTAGACTGACGCTGCAATTACATACCCAATCCCCCCCTTCAACGTCCTCTGCTTCTGCAAATTAAAATGAGCATAGTGTATATCTCGACCCCCATGTGGTCACAAAACCTCTGTACCCCTTGCAAAATATTGCTTTCGCGCGGGTATCATTTAGTTTTGCAATCTTTATTTTGGTTGTGCAAAAGCGCACATTATTTTCTCACTACTTTAATTTTTGTTTGCAAACTTATTTTCCCCTTTTGCAAAACTTTATTTTTTTGCGTATAGTGATATTATATTGACCCCTAGGTGACCCTTAATTTAAGACAAAGAAGCCATTACTTCTCTCTGGGTAAAACCGTCTGCACACCACACACTGACTAACACTCTCTCCATTCTGCCTGACAGGCTCCCTACTTAAGTAACGATCAGGATTCCTTCACCAAATAAAAGGGAGTTTTTAGTCAAAATAAACCTAAGCGGCCTGAGTGAAGTCACAGTGTTGTAAATATGATAACGACCTTGTTTTTTCTCGTTGTAGATTCTCCTATCGCCCTCCCACTCTCATCTCTGATATTTATAACACATGAATTGAGCGCCAGACATCCTATACGAGATTTTTGCTGTTCTAGGCCGTAGTTACCTCCACGCAGTCCCGACCAAGTCTTGTGTGAGTTGTGCTTAATATCCTGTCACGGAGACCGTTGAATGTCCGTCTTTTAAATAGTTTCCATTCGGTTGGTGCTCCCTTGTCATTTGGTCAAAAAATCAATCAAATGTTTTGACCACTAACTTCACTATGGCTGGTCTTTAACATGCAGAGCCTATTCTCATGAAAGTGCGTATAAATAGCATGCTATTCTGTTTCTCTCTTCTGTCTGTGCTATCTATAGCACACCGTAATTGCCTTTGGTGTGCATATGAGTACAACCGTTGTGGCCGTTCATAAAAATAAGCACCTACCCCACACCCTGGTCGTTTGCATTCAGAAATGCCTCCAATGAACCATAAATGGCGACAACACCTCCCCGCTTTATAAATCACGTGAATGTATGTCCTCACCGAAATCATGGCAAAGAATACTGACTGAGACCCTGTCCACACGGAGACGCGTTTCACTTTATATGGATAAATTTTGTATCGTATAGGCATTTCGTCCACACAGATCCGGTGTTTTGGGAGAGTGAAATTGATATTTTTTGAAACCGGGTTCCAGAGTGGATACATTTGAAAACGCTGCCTTTGCGTTTTCATTTGGACAGCGAATCTGTATATTTTATGAAACAATGACATCATCAGCCCAGGTCTCACCCCTAGTCAGACACTGCTACATCACGTAACAGCAACAAAACTATGAACAGACACTGAATGATGGCTTTCTTCTTTCGTGAGGGAGTTTGGTGCCACCGTATCTTTGTTTCCAGGCAGAGCGTTAAAGAATGTGATACACACGTATGATGTCAAAATGATCTGGAACAGTATGCCACCTTCTGAAATGGGACTAGATCATTTTCCAAAAACTCCATTTGATTGTCTCAGCAGCAGGTGATAACTGGAGATGCATACGAAGGTGTAATGCATTTCACGTTGAAACTAGCTGTTGAGCCAAACAAAGCTACAGGAAAGTTAACTGGCACAGAAAACATGTCCTCCAACCTCTGGAAACATGGGACTACATACAACACTGCAGTTATACAAATAAATCACAATACAATATCACCATTTTCATCTTTGTTCAAAAATAAATTGCCCTGAATGGCATCAGAAGGGCACCAGACATATCAAACACAATTATGAATGAATTATTAGATTGTAATTTAATTGAACTCTTAATCCAAGTCCTGTAGTCTTGGCTGATCAGGGCGTAGTGAATCCTCCACCTCCAAGTCTTTGCAGCGAATGCTTGAGGTGCTCAGCCATGTTCATCTTGATGTACTCCTCAGTGGCTGCGGAATCAAATTTCATGATCCCTTCTACAAAAGCAGAAAAAGAAATAATTTATTACTATATTTAGATATATGGGTGATTCTATAATTTAGGGTACACTGCATGTCCACTAATGTTAAATAAATAAATACTTATACAATCAAATTTCTTAAAACAAACTGCATTTTATGTGTAAACTTGCTTCATGAAATAACATCACACAGACAATATGTGCAATATATTCTTCATTTTGCTTAAAATGTGTCATTATGGCCCTAAATGTACAGTTTTGTCCATGTCCGATTTCAATGTGAGAAAGTTGAAGGTCCAAAAACATACATTAAAATCAATCAATTATTTTTGCAATCTTTTAAAAAAGTCTTAATATTAAAGGAAAATAATAGTTTCAAATATAAGTTATTTATTTAAATACTATTCATTTATTTGTGTCCACAAAATGTTGGTCAACTATGTTACAAACTAAACCTCCCCCAGCAACTCAGAAATGGTTTGTCCCAAGACCATGTGACCAGCACCATGTGATGTCATTTTCCTCTGTGGAGGCCATTTCAAACACACCATGAGTCTCCTCTCAGTTTTTTCAGTATTTGATGTAGAAAAGCATATTGTCAATGGCTGTATTATTAACCATCTACTATGTTACGTACATTGTCATGGCTAAAAAGTTTTATTTATTATAATGAAATTTTGTGTTGAATTCTTACATTAACCTGCTCAAAAAAAATGACGTGGTTAGCTAGGCTAGGTCCACCATTTCTGTTATGGGGAAGAAATATGGAAATTGTCAACTAAGTTTCAGCATTGGTTTATGGGATTTCTTTATGGTATTTAATTGTTTTTATGTTGATTTGTATGGGTTCTATATTGTTTGTTTTTATATATATATTTTTTTATGGTATATCTTTATGATATTTTATATGATGTGTAGCATATTTGGAGAAGCAGAGAGAGGCATGGCACAGGCTCAGGTCACAAGGAAAGGTGAAGACAGTGGCAGATATGAGTAAGAGAGAGGGCCTACTGGAAGAAAGCAAAACAGAATAGCAGAGAGAGAAAGGCTTGAGAACGTAATTACACCACCGGACAGTCCAGACAACCATCCACCTCAGAGCAGCAGGTAGAGTTCATGAGGCAAGACAGAAACAGGTTTATGCATTTACTGTTCCCAGTTACCCACATGTTTTGTCTGTACAATAATATACAATATACTGGTTATTTCAGACAGAAGAAGACTGGAAGAATAAAGGCCAAAAGAGGAAACTAAAAATTACATAGAGAAATACAGAAACTGAGAGACTTGCTTGAAAAGCAAAAAAGAAAATCAGATCAACTTCGCAAGAAGCTAAAAAGATACAATAGCACTTCAAAAGAGCATGTGTCAGAATCCCCAGGATCCAAGACTAGGCGACAACTTCAACATGCCTCTGTTTCCTCTGAGGTGCGCAGGTCACTGCTTGTGCACAATGCACTCATGGCCAACACGAAAAGGGCACATAGGCGGATAATGTCAGGTCTTGTAACAGGAAGAATCCAGAAAAAGAATGGCTTAAAGAATGAGCTTGTTTTATTGATTGACTGAATGTTGATTGTAGGCTTTGTTTGGGATATTTTAAAGCTATTTCCTGATCACTTTATATTCAATTTCCCATGAATTTAGGTGGGTAGTGTTTGATCATTTCAGATTTTTAAATGCATAAAGGATGATTTTACGTCACAGGTCTTTGTGAATTGGAAGTTTTGTTAGTGTGCATTTCAATGTATTCTCTGTGGAATTATGTGCATTTCTGTACTGTTGAATAATTCTACATTTAAAATAAAAGAGGTTTTCACTGAAAGCAACTTTGTTAATTAAATTCTGTCTCATGAATAAAATGTTGTCCATGGTTAACAATATGTCCAGTCAACTAGGTTACTAGTGTCAGCCGTGTGATTTTCATTGTCACATAGGTTACAATTAGCAATATTGATGTTTCTGACATTTAAGCATTATACTTATTTGTATAAGTTGGAGTTTACTATAAAATCTTTTTTACTGATCAAAAATAACTTCAATGGAGATTTATGATGAAAAACATCCTTGTCCATAAGGACAGTTATAAATGCATTGCATGTTCATCTTTAAAAAAAAAAAAAAAAGGTTGATTATGAAAATCATTTTAAATAACAATTGTATGTGTGTCAGTAATAGACTCAAGAGCCTTCTAAATCGCATTTAATTTCAAGTGCAAGACTGAATTGAATGGTTTTTATAACACCGTTTGTCCGTAACATAGTTGACACTCTGAAGTAAAAACTTTTTTAATTAAAAAAATGTAAAACAGTTCATGTTTAAGCTCTGCAGATAACAGATACGTAACACCGAATTAATATACTATATTGAGACACTTAATGTTCCACTGAGAAAGGACAGTGCTCTTGTGCTTTTTTGCTGACATGAAATGTACCCTAAATTAGAGAATGAGCCAAAGGCAATCTGAATAAATGAATAAAGTCTATCGATATATTAAGATAGATAATTGGCATTGTTTTATTTAAAAGTCAGAAGGGAAGGAAATGTTTTTTTTTTCCAAATGTATTATATTTATAATTTATAGACTGGTCAACATGAAACTTGGCTTTACCTTTTATAGCTCTATAAACCTTTGTTCCCTCTAAAGGGCGTTTCTCCCTCCCCTTGCCCTTCAAATTAAATTTGGCCATGTTGGTGAAGAGCCTAAAGAAAAATACATTTCAATAAATTAATGTGAAGGATATATGTAGGAACAACATTTCACATGCAATAAACCCCTTTACACCAGTTGACATCAGTGTTCCCAGGGTGGTCCTCCGTTTATCCCTCTACTTATCTCCTTAAGCACAGCTGGTCTGTCACACAATGCATTTGGTTGTGAACTTCATTTAATTTACCTATTCTGACATTTTTTGAAAGAAGGCAAATGAGGACAAGCAAAACATGAAGTAGATACCTGTCCAACACTTTGTGGACACAGTCCTTGGTGTTTCGCCCACCAGTTCTTGAAATTTGCGGCACCTGTTGGAATAAGTTCACAGTAAAGTTGTCTGATACTCCCCAGAGGAATCTAACAGTGTTCAAGTGCACTGTATTATTTTATTCTAGGCTATCCATTACCTCCAGACTTGTAAAACCTACCAGGATATCAAAGGCCTGTGCATCAGAGAGGCGTTGCTCCTGTATCTCAGAGTCCTCCATGGTGTCAGTCCTCTCTATATGGACAGCTGAAGAGGCAGGCTGCGTTTCCTTCAGGCGATGGCGGATGTCGACCAGTAGGCTCAGGACCTTTTTCTGGAACACTGAAATAAAACACATTTGTTGATTACAATGCCCCAATTAGAATAGCAAGCTTAGCTAGCTCACAGTTGTTTTTATAATCAGCTTCAGTGTTTGTTATTAGTACAGCAGTGTTGGAGAAAGAAACAAAAGTCCAAAGAAATGTAATCAATTGACATGAAAGAAACCAAGCCAGAGAGAGAACAGTGCAGGGAGAGAAGGTGGTACTATTAAAAGGGTCTTATCCACTGCCAATATATCAGTACTCACCACCCCATGGCATGGGAAGGCCCATCTCCCTCTCAGTCAATGCATTTGCAATCTCAAAATATTTTGTTTGAGTATTTAACAGATTTATATGTGTTTGAGTATTTAATAGGTTTGTTAGAAGACCACATATGGAAATTCAATATTTAAGTTCAATATCTGTCAGTATTATTTACGTTTAATCATTTCATCTTTAATGCTAACGTTAGCTTCGAAAGTGTTCACATAGCCTAACGTCAGCGGCCGTACGGGACAACTTCAGCAAACGTTTAAAAACGTACACTTTTCATAAAATGTAAGCATTAGGAGATAAACAGTACTTACGGTAGCTGTAATGTCTAATAATATAAAAGTATAAATACCTTTTCGACCAAACAAAAGCGAAAGCTCAAGGCCGTGTCTGAGGGAATCAGCGGGATGACCGTTAACTGTCACTACGCAGCTGAGCGTTGCCATGGATACATGCTGCGTGCATTAAAGTGACGTCATTCGGTCGTGTGCTCATTTGAGCAACACTTGCTTGGATCCTAACTCCTGATGTGGCTGTATTAATTTAATTTTTTTGAGCTGCATGTAGTATAGCGGTCGTAAATGCAATAACTAAAATAATAAATTTCCTAAATAACTTTTTCTTGTCAGTTTTATTAACAGTTTAAAATACGTAAATGGAAAGAATTGATTTATTTGTCTTACCTGTCTTATTTTCCCACTTTCTTTTTTCTTCATGTTTTCTTTGGCTGCATTCATCACTCTATAACATTCTTGTAGAGCTCCTGGGATGCAACCTTATTTTCTTCATTCATGGGGAATGCATAAACCTAATTGTAGCCTATGTTCAATTATATTATTGAAGGGTATTATGATTTTGATGTTTAAATGTTGAAAACAGACTCCTGATTTGATGACATTTTTTATTACAGAAGTTACTCCTATTATCTTTTTCCAGAAATGAAAATTATTAATTTAACATTAACTTCATTTTACAGTGTATTCAAATCTATATAGTAGAAAATAATAATAATATCAATCTACAAATCAAAACATTTTTTTTTTTGCATTCTATTATCATCACAGTTAAAAAGGGATTTTGTTTTAAGGAATGATACCCTTTAAAAATCCAGTATGGGTTTATATTTTAGTTTAATTTTGTCAACTCTCCTTGTCTGAGTTTGTAAGGTGTGAGGTCCAGTGTTGGGAAGGTTACTTTGGAAACGTAATAGGTTAGAGATCACAAATTACCCTATTTAAAATGTAATATGTAGTGTAACCGTTTCAGTGACTTTATTAAAGTAATGTAACTGATTACATTTGATTATTTTTGATTACTTTTCTAAATTTCTATTGTTTTTCAAATTTGAATTATTTTGAAACATTTAAAGCAGGGCAGGGTTAACATCACAGTGGTACTCAACACTGATTACTGTCAGACTTTCAGAATCCTTCTTCACTTGAATATAGATTATAATAATTTAACTGTAAAGTACAACTTCCTCAAAATAGGACTTTAGCAGCTCTTTTTACTTTGCGATCTTTTTGAGATTAAAAACAGGTTTAAAATCATAAGATATAGTTTAATAGCTATGATACTGTTTTTGCATTTTAATGAGAAAACATCACTTAACAAGTCAGCGTTTATAAATCTGAAGTATTTCTGTACATTCTTACAGTGCAAACACCCTAGGCATGTAAACGGTATTTCTTTAAATGTCGGGAATTTCCCCTACTTATTAAAAACCTACGTTCATTACAGTAGCGAACACCATGAACATGATAAACATCAGACGGACACGACCTCAGCACATAAAACAAACGACAAAGTGCTCATTCTGAAATCTGAATTTATTCAGAGAAATAACTGACTATATACAGTATGGATTTAAAGACATAAAGCTTTATTTCCAAGATAGTAAGTTAAGCTTTTCATTTCATTATAGAGCAACATTAACGCACATAATTGTATTATTCATTGTAATATATTCAAATCCATTTCTGATACTAATACGTTTCATGTTTAATAATTCCTGAATAATTATGTTCATAAAGAAATAGGCTATATTTGTGTTGGATCGTTACTTGTGTCATCAGTGTGCAGCAGACACCACACACCTAACCGGTTTAAATATATCGCTTAATACTGCCCCAAAAGACCGTAAACACTGCAGATAACATCTGAAGTAACATTAATTTACAAACACATAACATAAAAACTAGTCCCGTTTGACTGATTCGCTTCAAATCGGGTGATTTTAGGACAGTGGTTTGAATGTGACTCAATGTAGGGATTAGTAAGATTGCGGATTGAACACTTCCGGTGGCTTCACTTCCTGTTGGAGCGATCCAGTCATATATAGATCAGTGGTTAGTCCACTTCCTCGATCAAATACTGTATGGCGGTTTGTTTTCCCCTAAAAGTGGGCATGAATCTGTTCATAGACATTCTATGATGCTGCGCCGGTTGTGTGTATCAGCTTGTTAAGGTTTTTTTTTTTTTTTTTTAACGGACACTTCATTGTTTAGCATTTAATTTTGTAGATTTTTTTTTTTTTTTTTTTTTTTTTCCTCTCTGTCTAGTTGTTTTTTTTTTTTTTTTTTTTTTTTTCTAGTGTTTCATATTTAAGTTAGTATATATTTTTGTTGGCTACATAGCAAGGTACTTTACTGTTAATAAGTATACCTTAGTTTTGTATCAGTTTGTAGCATTAATATTATAATAATATTATAATCATGATTAATGGTTTTACTGTTTTGATCTTCAGGGACTGATGAACACACTCGGCTCCTTATCCAGTGGAGAGTGGCTAATGAAGCCCTCATTACTGGAAAGCGTAATGCTGCCATCAAAGGTTTTGAGTAAGTAAACAAATAATGTGAAATGTCATTTTATACAGGTGCTGTTGACACTGAATGTACTACATACTAACTCTTCAAGTAAAGGTCTTACTGAATTCTTTTTGTGCTTGATTTCTGTGCATTTATTGTGACAGAGCAGAAGCTTGAGGGCAAAATTTCTGCTGCTCAAGTCAAAAGAAAATGGGAAAACCTAAAACAAAAAAACAATAAAAGTAAGATTTAAAAATAATAATAATTTGTCACCCCAAAATGTGAATTCTTTCATGATTTTGATCATGCTAAATGTTGTTTTTTTCCGTGTTATAGTAATGCAGTAATCTAATGAATATAATTGACTGTCTGTGGTATTCTGCTTTTAAATGTTTGTAGGATCTTAAATGGTCCACAGAATGGTGTGAGCACCGAGGAT